>NW_017675145.1:46146-74542 GCF_001879085.1 Nicotiana attenuata | reverse complement strand
AGGTTTAGGCTCAGTTGTAAAGCTTCGTTTTATGAACTACAGTATAAATGTATAGTCCTTGTATGTCTTGTAAATCATGTGTAGTGCAATTAATTTTCAAAACTTGAATTGTATTTTGATTTCTAGATTCTGATCTTTCTAATTAGAAGTGAATTGAGTTACAACTTTTGCAAAGCATGTATTATGTAAGTTTGGGCTTAAAACATTAAGGTAGATAGGCTCAGCCAGTAAATAGTCGCAACTGAGCCCGCCTGATATAAGTCCAATATGGGCCAAACTTGGTCTAAAAATCCGATGTGGCAATGGCCCTTGAGTTCCTCATTTCTGGGCCAAATTCCAAGCCCAAGGCAGCTTTAGACGCTGATGGATCCTAACCAAATGACCTAATAGGCTACTGCTCGCCCAAGTCCCCTTATCAAAAAATGATTGAAGTCCCAATACCTATACCCCAAAGCATGTATATATTAATAGCTTTACATTGAATTTTCAGATAGTTTTAGATATGAACATCCAAGGTTGCTTAAATTGAGTACAAATCTTTTAAAATAAATCGAGGCGTGCCATTCACAATTGAATCACTTAATCCATGGCCCTCATATTAATATTATAACTTAGTGTAGAAAGTACTTTGAACATTCATAGTTTGCTTTAGGCGCGTTTATAATAAAATTATTATAGCTACGGGTACGGTTCCCGTGACGTAGTTGTGATACCTGATTTCCAAATCCGGGGGTACATTTATGTGACCCGGCCATAACTTCTAATAACTCTAATAAATTAAACATGTTGTAGATCGTGGGTACGATTCCCGTGACATGATTCGCAATGTGTATCAAACAAACAAGTGTACGACAATCGTAACTTGTTCCAGAATAATTCAATAAAATAATTAAAAGCGGTTATAAAGTTAAAATGCACAATAGGTTTAAAACGTGTAGTAAATCAGATAATAGGCCAATTATTAATAGTTTAAGCGACCGTGCTAGAACCACGGAACTCGGGAATTCCTAACACCTTCTCCCGGGTTAACAGAATTCCTTATCTAGAATTTCTGGTTAGCAGACTTTTAAATAAAGTCGAAAATTTCCTCGATTTGGGATTTAAAATGAACCGGTGACTTGGGACACCATAAATTATTTCAAGTGCCGACTCTAAATAAATAAAATAATCCCATTTCGATTTATGTCACTTTAATTGAAAAAACTCCCTTATATCTCCCCTCGGGTGGTAAAAAGGAGGTGCAACATGCACAGGTTTATTTGGTAGTCCTGTCCTAGCCTCGTCACTACTTCACCGAGGTTAGGCTCGACACTTACCAGCACATGGGGCCGGTTGTGCTGATACTACACTCTGCACTGTGTGCAGATCTCGGTACCGGAGCTTTTGGACCATAGCGAGGTTGCTGCCTTCAGTCCAGCGGAGACCCGAGGTAGTCCTGTAGACGTCCGCAGACCCTAGCGTCTCCTTCTATCTTTTATATTCTATTTTCATTTACTTCAGAGACAGATTGTATCTTTCTTTCTAGACAATTGTTTGTAGTAATCGTAGATGGTCCGTGATATTGTGACACCAGTTCTGGGTAGAGATGTATTTTGTATTTTTCATACCAGTATTTGGCTAAGTTATCAGATTTCGTCTTCCGCATTTCTTTCATTATTATTATTATTCCGCTGTTGATCGTATGTTGATTTAAAATTGTTAAAAGGTTAAGAAAAAGGGTGTTAAGATCTATAATACTCGGCTTGCCTGGCTTTCACGAGTAGGCGTCATCATGACTCCGAGTGTGGGAAGTCCGGGTCGTGACACGAAGTGAAAATCTTGATTCTACTTGCATAATTTTTAAAATCTCTAAAAAAAAACAATTGACGGGCAATGTCAAATCAAATGTCAAGTCGTGCCATGAAATGCCACCTTGGCATGATTCAAAGAGATGATATTGTTGGTGTTGCATGCTTTTTCATTCTTTTTAATTTCTTTGTTTCAATTCTCATTTTTAGCATGTTTTCCCATGCTATATTACCTTTTCACTTGCCTCAAATTTGTATTGAATTGGGTGCCACCAAATATCAAGTGGAGAATCCACAAATTAAAAGCAACATTCCACTTGAGACTAATTCGGTGAATCAATACGATCATATTAATCTGTCAGTTGTGGTTTAACTCAGTAATCATATCGTTATTAAAAAAGTTATGCAATCTATCTGTGATATGACTCAACAATAATATAATACGAGACAATATTGATGCTCTTTTATTCAACTAGTAATGTGAATCAACAACATCGATTTAATAATATTCTTTGGCCATTGATTATTTCGTGTAGCGCAACATTAACCTAAATATATTATAGAGTTGTGTGATACAACCTTGGGAAAGTAGATTAAGCATCTTAATTAACATAAAGTAATCCTTAAGCATCTTAGTTACAAAGTTAGTCCCTTTAATCAGTGGCTTTTAGAAGCTTAATTAATAAGTTAAGCCTTTAGATAATCCAAGGATAATGCACTTAAATACAAGTAGAAGAAATACAATATTAGTGCGATGATAATGTATAGTACTAGAATCTTTCTGAAATTTCATGTGGTATTCCAGTATGTGTTGTCGAAATATAGTGGAGGTAACGTTAATAAATGAAAAATGAAATATAATAAAAATACTAATTCCTTTTTTTTTAAAGAAAATTCATTGAATCCAATGGCTTGATGAAATTGAGTAGTTGATCACTTTGGTTGAATTCCGATGGAAAATTACTCCGACTTTTCTTTAAATGCCAGTATGAAGAAATTAAACAAAATTTGGAAGCAGAAAATTTGTAAAATTTTAAAACAAGAAGGGCTAGGAGAAATTTTAATTTGCTTCTTTAGAAAAGAGATTTCAAGAACTGACAGATCGATTTCTTCTAGAATAAACGACATCCAATGTTAATAATCGAATTCTTTTATAAATAGTTACTGAATTCCTTAATATAAATATAATTTTTGGAGTATTGGGTTAAACCGAACTCATTGGTAGTTCTCCCCGATAATGATGTCCAAAATTAAGATGCTCAAATTTTTTAATTTTGTTTTGAGGAAAAGATCTCACTAGCACATGTGATATGCAGTGTGACTCTATATGTTTTTTATTTTAAATAATACAAAAGTAATATCTTATGAAGCAAAAAGGAAAAACAAAAAAGGGTTCCCTTTAATTCTTATTAAAGCTGTTTAGCCGTTTAGGACAGAAAATATGGGCTCTCTCCACTTCAATAGATTTATGTTAATTAAAAAAGAGTTAAAGTACAAAAAGAAGTACCCCCTACTTAATTAATTAATGACACTTCAGGAGTGACCGCCGTCAAAACCAATTAAGAATTGCATTCTTTAACTAAAGAAGAAGCATCATCTTTCAGATATACATTGAGAGAAAATTTTGAGATAATCAATTATATATATATATATATGGTATTCAAGAGCTTGTTCAACTAATTAATTTATTACATTGTTTACCTTAAAATTCGAATAACAATTAAACTTATATTGTAGTTTTAAGGATATGTGATTCAATCCAATGCCAATTGATAAACAAGGAATTAAATAGATAAATTAGAGAATAAAATAAATCAAACCAGTATGCAAGCAAATCTCGACCTCGACCTATGGTAGTCTGGAGGTGTGATAATAAGAATAGCAAATGATAAAGCAACTCTGATGAACAGTAAGCGAAATAGCAAGAAGTAATGAACGTATATTTTCTTATCAGTGAACAATGAATCTTACAAATGAATGGGTTCGGATCCCTCTTCATATAATAGGGGAGTCCTAAATAAGGTACATTTCTAATTATAATAGAAAATCATATTAACATCTAGTTAACCGCCGAAGATCAATCCATTCCGAAATTTACGCCACGATTCTTGACCAATCGCGGATATCTCGCCTTTTCCGTTATCCAGCCACGTCGGTGTCACTCGAAGTCTGCCTCCCTCTATCCACAATCGAGGTCGACCTCGGGATGACTCGACGTGACATTCCTATCTCGACCAACGTATACATACATGTTCTTATTTTTACTGTCGCCATTTATTTTATCCTGAGTGTACCAACCAGGATTACGGTGGACTTTTAGTACTTATTTACTCTTAACTAAAGTTCTCGGATTTAAATACAGTGATTATCTATAATTAAGAAATTACCTTCTATGTTTTCCCTTTACTTTCTATTGTTTTCTCTTTGTTTATAATAAGGATAAAACCCTACTTGTCCGAGATCTATGTATTCCTACATGGAAAATGAAAGTTCAATGAAACATACTTTCAGGGCAATATTAGTTATTGTTTATAATAACTTATAGTACTAGACTGCAACAAAAGTAATTACAAGTACATATACTTGGATTATATTTCTCTTTTTGAGTTCCTAGGAGGATCTTGGAGTTCGAATTAAAGAGATTAATACATGTTATAACCTTAAAAACACGCATAAGATCTCATTTTACATGTAAAAATTATGGCGTTTATCATGTTTGAAAATTTTAAAATTCCGTAGTAATTTTAAAACGTAAAAATCACTCATGAGATCTCTCGTTAAAAGGTACAGTTGTTTAAACGCTCATAAGATCTATCATTTAAAGGTACAGTTATTTAAAAAAACACATGAAATGTATCATTAAAAGGCAGAGTTATAATAATTAAACCGAGTTCAATACATGCTATATGATGCTTATCTATGACATCTAAATTCCCAAGATGAGCCAAATAATTAGAAGTATTGAACGTAGAATGTCTTGGAATTTTGATTCCTGATTTATCATATAATAGAATAGATAATCATGTATAGGAGATTATAATCAACACAGTATTGATCCCATAGATGGAATACAACAACAATATACCCGTGTGATTCCCATAGATGGAATCTTGGGAGAGTAGGGTGTATGCAAATCCTTATCCCGATCTTGTGTGATGTAGAAGGGGGGGGAGGGGGGGCGGGGGGGGGGGGGGGTAGGGTGGGGGGCTTATAGAAATTTATTATAAGCAAAGCAGTACTAAGCACGGGATGGGGGGGGGGGGGGGAGCCTTATAGAAATTTATTATAAGCAAAGCAGTACTAAGCACATAAATTCACAATCCAAACTAATCACCTCATAAAATGAGATGAACAAACATCTCTCTTTTGCCGTTTTATTGGAGAAAGAAGTCATCATTTGCTGATGCAGCATCATCAAGATTCTCACGTTCAAAAAACTTAGGGGGCAGATTTTTAGAAATATATTTTCTGCTCCACATGATTTCTATGTGAATCTTGATGATGCTGCAGCTGCAAGTAACAACTGTATGTCAATGCACGATCCGCTTAAGGAAAAGGGCCAAAATTCTTGGAACTGGATGATATAATCAGTAGCGGAGCCAGGATTTTTATCAAGTGAATTCAGATTATTAAAAAATAAACACATAAACAAACCACGGGAATTCAACATCTACTATTTATATATAAAAACTAATTTCGACCTTATATACAATGTAATTTTTCGACGAAGAGGATTCAGATGAGCTCCTTTCGTCACCCTAGCTTCGGCACTGAACATAGCAGGCTAAAGATATTCAAAGGTAAGATCTCCGGTTTAATCTAAACGTATAGATCCATAAAAATTGATGGAAGTCAAAAGAAATAAACGGTGAAATTTTTTATATAACAAGAGGTAGAGTCCCGTGGACGGAGGCGAAGAAAACTAATTTTTAACACGAAATATATATGTAAATTTTGAATTTTAAATCCTGATACAAAGGGCTAATGAAGAAAACCATCAAATAATCTTCATCTACAAATTTTGGTGATAAAAGAATAGAAATTGATCAAGGAAAGGAGCAAAAGGGAATAAACAAAAGGAAAGGGTTTTGAAGATTCAGTTACAAATGATTCACAATATTGAAGAAAAATAGGGACAGAGGAAAAAATAATTAACCTAAACAAACTACCGAGATGTTGAGCTATTAGTAAATCTTTTGAAAAGAAAACAAATGAGTCAAATTAGGGTTTTTGAGAGCAGCAAATTAAAGCAAGAGGAGGAAATGAGTAGTACATGTTGAGGAGAAGAAGTTGCTTAGGATACTTATATATAGAGTTGCCTACCCTTCCTTCATTAGAGGGTTTTCTTTCTTACACGTGGACCAATGAAATTCTAGGTTTTAATTGATAGTGTATTGAATTTTTACATTATTAGGTCATCCTTTGGCCAGCTAGGCGTTCTTCATCGGCAAATCATACCGTGTGTATATGGTCGAATGATGTGTTTAGATATTGAATCCTTCTTCACATGTTTATTTTTTTTGGGTGGAAAGTGATATTGTATATCCGCTCTCAAAATAACAGCAGAAAAATATATAGTTTTTTTTGTGTGTGTGTGTATATACACTTCTGTATGCAATATACAAAATATATAAATTTTATACACTTTTGCGGTTATCGAATGTAAATAATTTCGGCTTGGGGGTTAAAAGTTATCTTTGCCCCTTTTTTGAACCCCATAGTGCTAATTCTACCTATGCCGCTAAGATCACCTTCTTTTCTATACTATTTAAATCACTTAAAAAGTAATTAAACGTAATTATATATAACAAGTTAAATTAGTAACTTAAAAAAGAAGGTGACTAACCTTCTACTACAAGTGTAAAATTTCAGTAAATTGTTTATCAAAAGTCTAAGTATATACTCTTCAATTTTCATTTGAGTCTAAGAGTAACTGGGATTAGAGAGGGGATGATATTTATTGGTACATCCCTCTCAATTCACCATAGAAAGAAAAAAGTATTATAGCATCAATGATTAGACTTATAAGTAGAAAATTACAAACGATTTTTCGGATTCAAACTAGTTATGATCAAGAATTGGACTATGTACACACAAGGCCAAAAAAATGTACACACACAAGGCAACAATCTTGATTTGATGTCATTACAAGAAACAGACGAGTTAACCATAGACTTTGTTTTTGTGTTAGTCTTATTAGCTTTATTACTCTGATCAAATTATCATGATTGTTCTTGTGTAAGTCATCCCATTTCATCAGATTCGGGGTGTGATATATATTGTTCTGTAGGATGAATCGGATACAGACAGTTCCAATAAGATTTCATTCTTGAACAAAAATTTATTTTTATTTATTCCATCTACAGGGTTGATTTATAGCCTAAATTATGGGGCACATGAACTCATGGTCCTTCCGTCAAACTAGGTATTTCATATATGTATTTTCTAGGATTCGTCCAATATTATGTATGGCACCCATGCTAATGATTCACTTGGTTCATTACTTAATTATTTAGTCTAAGAAACGGCAAACATGGATCAATAATTCCCACTCAATACTTTTTTTCTCTCCTTTCTTTAGGTGGCGTACTCATATTCTAGAAATTCTAGATCTGCCTCTGTCCATTATTCCATAACCGAAATAGGAAAAGATACTTGTTGCATTGTGATTTTGAATCAGAAGAGAGATTTCAAGAAATGACATATCTATTCACTCTATTAATGATCGAGTAGGATCTGATGTATGATAAGAGATTTGTCTTTCCTATTGATTCATTTGTATTTGTCTCTAGCCTTTTATATATCAGTATAAATTTAACCAAATATGTAATTTCAAAATGCGTACAACAAAACAAGGTGAAATTATTTTCAAATTTTATCTTTGCTCGCGATCAGTATGCTTAATACGAGGATTAACGTTATTGATATTTTCTATGTTAGTAAAACATTATATTCAGGAGCTAGTATATATATATATATATATATATATATATATATATATATATATATATATATATATGTGTGTGTGTGTGTCAGTAAAATAAGCCTTTACCTCAAGGCTCAAATGGTTCCTAAAAGTTCTTCCATTATACCAATGGGCAAGAATGCAGTCCTAAAGGTACAAATGAAAGCCTCTTGTTTCAGCATCTTTTTTCTCTCAATTAACAATCAGGTGACTACACAAGAATTGAAAGGAATTATGTGCCTGCATCATCCTATACAATACTTCTTTTGGGGTTTCCATTCAGTGCGTGATATCTCATTTGTTTTTTTTAAGATTAAGACGTCTGAATCTAAATATACATTTGAATATTAAGATGTGTATTAAGATTAAGATATCTAAATCTTAATACACATCTGGATATATTAAGATGTGTATTAAGATCTGAATAGAAATAATTAAGATCGTTTGATTTTTAACATCTGAATGTATAAAATTCATCTTTATTTGAAAATTAATAAACATAAAATTCAAATGAAATAACTAATCTAATATTCTATCAATAAAATATATTATTTTTTAAAATATGATAGTTGTTGGTGGTGATGGCTAACGGGTGAATATCGACTAGAGGCAATAGTTGGTGGTGGTTTTGGTTGACGATGGTGGTTCATGCTAGTAGCTAGTAGTGATTTGTAGTGGTGGCGATTATGATTGAGGATGGAGGTGGTGGTTGGTGATAATTAATAATGGCGGATGGTGGTAGTAGTTGTGACTGAGGAAGGTGGTGGGTGGGTGGTGGTAGGTTATAATGATGGGCAGTGCCGGCTGTGGTTGTTGATGGTGATGGGGTGGTCGGTTGTGGTAGTTGAGGTGGATGAATGTTGCTTGTGGGGGAGAATGATGGTGGTCGGAGTGGTGGGGATAGTGGGTGGTGATGGTCGATAATGGTGGCGGCTATGATTGAGGATGATGGTGGCGTGGTGGTGTTGGAGGTGGTGGTGGTGTCGTCATGGTGGAAGTTGATAATGATAGGCGGTGGCGGCAGTTAATAATGAATATGTGGTAGCATCTTAATGAAATTAAGTCTCTGTTATAGATCTTAATCATACAGACCTATTCAGACCCATTAAGTGGTTGTGAAGTAAAAAAAAATACACTTAATGATTAAGATCAGAATAATCAAGATTCAGACTTTAAAAACAAACGCACTTAATGTCTGAGATCTGAATGATTAAGATGCAGACCTCCATTAAGTGCAAACAAATGAGGCCTGAGCCCTTTAGCCAAGCTATTAAAAACTACTTATTTTGAAGAGTGCTTTTGTTCAAAAATGCTTTTTGAATTTTTTGCAAGCACATTGTGCTTGGCCAATGTTTTAAAAAATCACTTTTAAGTATCAAATTAAGAAAAAGGACAGTAAAGGTTTAACTTGTGATTAGTATTATTTAGGAAAAAAAAAATATAAACACGTATTATAAAAGAATTCAATTAAAATATAAAACGTAAAGTAAAAATATAAATTAAAAATTTCAATAAATATAAAATATAATTATTCAAAGCAATAATATTGAGTGTTTGGTATTGTTTATTGTTTATATTATGATTTAAATATACCAAAACACATCATTCAATATAAATTTAAAATTACTCTTATGAAAAGGAGTTAAAGAATAAGAATATGATTGAAATTAAAAAAAAGAGAAGAAATATATAGTATAAATAAAAAGAAAAAGGAAAAGGAAAATTAAAATGTTAAATTAATGAGAGATAATTTGAAAAATATAAATATATCGTATAGTTATTTTTGTCTTGAATAAATTAATTTTCTACTTCTGCTTCTGCTTCTTGGAAGAAGCTAGAATTTGTAGCTTGTCCCCAAAAGCAGAAAAATTGCTTATGCTGTTTGTCACGGCCCGAATTTCCCACCGTCGGGACCATGATAGCGCCTAACATTGTACTCGCTAGGCAAGCCAGTGTTATAGAATATTTCATGTTTTTCCTTTATCTTTTAATAATTAAAACTTAAAAAAAGTAAACCAGCGGAAATAAATGCGGCAGAACACAGTTTAAAAGATTATCTTTATGCTAATAATGAAAACCGAAATAAATTCCACCCAGAAACTTGTGTCACAACTCACGAACAGAATGTAGTAAAGATAGAAGGGGACGCCAGGGCCTGTGGACGCCTGCAGGACTACCTTGGGTCTCTTGAATGCAGTGATAGCAACTAACCTCTCGATCAGCCACTAGCTCCGAAATCTGCACAGAAAGTGCAGAGTGCAGTATCAGTACAACCGACCCCATGTACTGTAAGTGCCGAGCCTAACCTCGACGAAGTAGTGACAAGGCTACGGCGGAGCATAACACTATATATAACCTGCATCAGTTTATACTAAAAAGAAAGGAAGTACAGAATGAAATATAACCGGAGCTTGCATTAAATAAATACGGAACCCAATCGTTCTATTAGTATTCAGCTATAACCAATCCTTAAGGGTGTTTTCAACATCACAGTAATGAACCTCAAGAGAAATGAATACATAACAACGAATAACAACAGTATCAATATTCACCCTTATTGCTTCTTGTTGCGGCGTGCAACCCGATCCCACCAATCCACCCTTCTCCTTGTTGCAGTTTGCAACCCGATCCCACCAGACAATCACATTCACCCTTATTCCTCCTGTTGCGGCGTGCAACCCGATCCCTATATATATATATATATATATATATATATGTGTGTGTGTGTGTGTGTGTGTGTGTGTGTATCAGCACCAATCACAAAAATAAAGACAAGTGTTTCACAAGTTAACTCAAATCCTCCACAATACTNTATATATATATAGAGAGAGAGAGAGAGAGAGAGAGAGAGAGAGAGAGAGAAAAGGTGATGTGACATCTCTCTATGGCTAGTTTGGTATTTATCTTTTTGTCAAGACCCGAATTTCCTACCTTCGGGATCGTGATGGCACCTAACATTGTACCCGCTAGGTAAGCCAATGTTACAGCATATTACACCTTTTTCCTTTATTCTTTTATAATTACAGTTTAACAGAACTAATCAACGGGAAATGAAAGGGTAAGTATATAATTTAACTATTACCATTATACTATTAACGAAAACATATGTCAATACCACCCAGAAACTGGTGTCACAACTCACGAACTTTCTACAGATTACTACAAATACTGATCTGAAAGAAAAGATTACATCTGTCTCGAAATTAAATAAAACAAAAATGAAGTAAGATAGAACGGGACGCCAGGGCCTGCAGACGCTTGTAGGGCTACCTTGGGTCTCCGGAATGCAGTAACAACAACCGACCTCCCGATCAGCCACTAGCTCCAAAATTTGCACAAGAAGTGCAGAATGCAGTATCAGTACAACCGACCCCAAGTACTGGTATGTGCCGAGCCTAACCTCGAAGAGGTAGTAACGAGGCTAAGGCGGGGCATAACAACATATATATACCTGCAACAGTTGATACTAACAGAAAGGAAATACGAAATGAATATAACAGTAACTTCCATTAAATAAATACGGAACCCAGTCTTCTACCGGTACTCAGCTATAACCAATCCTTAAGAGATTTTCAACACTACAATAATGAATTTCAGCAGAAAAGAGTACCTAAATAACATGTGATGTGGCGTCCATCCCGATCCCACCATATAATCAATTACCATATAACATTCACCCTTATTACTCCTTGTTGCGGCGTGCAACCTGATCCCACCGGTCCGCCCTTATTACTCCTCAACACATATCACCCTTATTCCTCCTGTTGCAGCGTGCAACCCGATCCCACCTGTCCACCCCTTATTACTCCTTGTTGCGGCATGCAACCCGATCCCACCAGACAATCACATTCACCCTTATTCCTCCTGTTGCGGCGTGCAACCCGATCCCTATATATATATATATATATATATATATCACAGCACCAATGACAAGATAAAGACAGGTGTATCACAAGTTAACTCATATCCTCCACAACATTTATACCTCAAACCAACACAATGGAATATCACTACAACTGTAAAACTTCACCAGTTAAACTATACAGCGAGACCAACCTAAGTGTACCATGAAGCACCAATAACCAACATAATCCAACAAGGTAAAGCTACAAAACAAATAATACTTCAATAGAAAAATCAGCAGTTAACATGAAACAATTAGACATGGAAGCGTCGATAAGCAAGTAGCAATTAAGGCAGGAAAGCAAGATATAGGGGAACGGGGAAAGGAAAACAGGATAAACAAGTAATTTGGCGACGCATAGGTGCTCGTCACCACACCTATACGCCACACACATGGTATTTCACATAGCAAATAAGTCGGGGATCCCTAATCCCTCAAGTCAAGGTTAGACCAAACACTTACCTCAAGCCAACAGGTATTTCAAAGCTCAATCACCGTTTAACCTCTCGATTCCACCACCAATTCACTCGTAACTAGCCATAATTAACTTAATAACATCAATAAACGCTAAAGAAACCAATTTCAATGCACAACTATAGATTTCCCAACATTTTCCCCAAAAAGTCAAAAATCGACCCCAGACCCGCTTGGTCAAAACTCAAAGTTCGGACCAAAATTCGATTACCCATTCACCCCTGAGACCGGATAGACAATTGGTTTTGGAATCCGACCTCAAATTGAGGTCCAAATCCCCAAATTTTGAAATTCCTAAATTCTACCCAAAAACTTCCAATATCCCATGAAAACCCCTAGATTTTGTAATGAAACCTTGTGAAAAGACGAAATAGCTTGAAGGAAATGAGTTAGAAATCGTTTACCTATGATTTGGGGAAGAACTCCTCTTTAGAATATTGCATATGGAAGCTTAGGATTTGAAAATTTGAGAAATGAGTTGAAAATCCCGTCTAAGTTGTGTTTTACGCAGTTGCAGGTATCGCATTTAAGATCACAGGTTCGCAAATGCGAACGTGCAAATGCGACCAAAGCTTCGCAAATGCGAAGCTTGGCCTGGCCTGCTACCTTTGCAAATGCGAACAATTGTTCGCAAATGCGATTACTGTGCAAGTCGCAATTGCGACGATGAACTTCGCAAATGCGAAGGTCCCCACCCAGCCCAATCATCGCAAATGCGATGCTCCCATTTGCGAGCCAGACTTTGCAAATGCGGTCTGCAGATCTGCAACACACCAGTAATTTCCTTAAGGCTCAAAACACTCTGTAGCCTATCCAAAACTCGCCCGAGCCCTCGGGGCTCCAAATTGAACATGCACACAAGTCTTAAAACATCATACGAACTTGCTCGCGCGATAAAATCGCCAAAATAACATATAGAACTATGAATTCAACACTAAAACTCATGAAATTTTCAAAATAGTTCAAACTTCCTATTTTCTCAACCAATGGCCCGAATCACGTCAAATCACTTCCGTCTTTCACCAAATTTCACAGATAAGACTTAAATATTATAACGGACCTGTACCGGGCTCCGGAACCAAAATACGGGCCCGATACCAACAATATCAAACATTATTCAATTTCCAAAAATCCTTATATTTTTCAGCAAGCAATTTTCTTCAAAAATTTATTTCTCGGGCTAGGGACCTCGAAATTCGATTCCGGACATACGCCCAAGTCCCATATTTACTACGGACCCTACGGGATCGTCAAATCACGGGTCCGGGTCCGTTTACCAAAACTGATGACCGAAGTCAACTTTAATCAATTTTAAAGGTAAAATTCAATATTTTTCTCAAATTTCACATAAAGGCTCGCAAATCGAGGAGAAAGAAAATGACGTTTTCAAGGCCTCGAAACACGGATTCGGGTTCTAAAACAAAAGGTGACCCTTTGGGTCATCACATTCTCCACCTCTAAAAAAATCGTTCGTCCTCGAACGGACATAGAAAAGTACCTGAGTCGGTGAAAAGATGGGGATATATGTTCCGCAATATCGGACTCGGACTCCCAGGTGGCTGCCTCGACAAGCTGACCTCTCCACTGAACACGAACCGAAGGATAACTCTTCGATCTCAACTGACGAACCTACTGGTCAAGAATAGCTACCGGCTCTTCCTCATAGGTCAAATCCCTGTCCAACTGGACAGTGCTGAAGTCTAACACGTGGGATGGATCACCGTGATACTTCTGAAGCATGGACACATGAAACACTGGATGCACCACTGATAAACCCGGCGGCAACGCAAGTCTGTAAGCCACCTCTCCCACTCGATCAAGGATCTCAAAAGGCCCGATGAACCTGGGGCTTAGCTTGCCCTTCTTCCCAAATCTCATCACGCCCTTCATGGGCGACACCCGAAGCAACACTCGCTCTCTGACCATGAATGCCACATCACGATCCTTACGGTCGGCATAGCTCTTTTGTCTGGACTGAGCTATACGAAGCCTATCCTGAATAATCATAACCTTATCCAAGGCATCCTGTACCAAATCTGTACCCAACAACCGAGCATCCCCCGGCTCGAACCACCCAACTGGCAATCGACACCGTCTACCATATAATGCCTCATAGAGGGCTATCTGGATGCTCGACTGGTAGCTGTTGTTGTAGGAAAACTCCGCTAACGGCAAGAACTGATCCCAAGGACCTCCAAAGTCAATAACACAGGCGCGAAGCAATCCTCTAAAATCTGAATTGTATGCTCGGAATGTTCGTCCGTCTGGGAATGAAATGCAGTGCTCAACTCGACCCGCGTACCCAACTCACGTTGTACTGCCCTCCAGAAATGCGAGGTAAACTGCGTACCTCGGTCAGAAATGTTAGACACGGGCACACCATGAAGACGAACAATCTCACATATATAGATCTCAGCCAACCGTTCCGAAGAATAGGAAACTGCCACAGGAATGAAATGCGCTGACTTAGTCAGCCTGTCAACAATAACCCATACTGCATCGAACCTCCTCTGAGTCCGTGGGAGTCCAGCAACAATGTCCATAGTGATACGCTCCCACTTCCACTCAGGAATCTCAATCCGCTGAAATAACCCACAAGGTCTCTAATGCTTGTACTTTACCTGCTGACAGTTCAAACACCGAGCTACATATGCAACAATATCCTTCTTCATTCTCCTCCACCAATAATGCTGCCGCAATTCTTGGTACATCTTGGCAGCGCCCGGATGAATAGAATACCGAGAACTATAGGCCTCCTCTAGAATCAACTCCCGAAGTCCATTCACATTAGGCACACAAACTCGACCATGCATCCTCAGAACTCCATCATCTCCAACCGTGACCTGCTTGGCACCTCCGTGCCGCACTGTGTCCCTAAGGACAAGCAAATGAGGATCATCATGCTAGCGATCTCTGATACGCTCAAATAATGAAGACCGAGCGACTATACAGGCTAAAACACGGCTGGGCTCGGAAATATCTAACCTCACAAAATGATTGGCCAAAGCCTGAACATCCAAAGCAAGCAGTCTCTCACTGACTGAAATATTGCAAGGCTACCCATACTAGCTGACTTCCTACTCAAAGCATCGGCCACTACATTGGCCTTCCCAGGATGATACAAGATGGTGATATCATAGTCTTTCAATAGCTCCAACCATCTTCTCTGCCTCAAATTTATCTCCTTCTGCTTGAACAAGTACTACAAACTCTTATGATCCGTGAACACCTCACATGACACGCCATATAAATAATGCCTCCAAATCTTCAGCGCGTGAACAATGACTACTAGCTCCAAATCATGAACTGGATAATTCTTCTCGTGAATCTTCAACTGCCGCGAAGCATATGCAATAACCTTGCCATTCTGCATCAACACCGCACCAAGTCCAATACGAGATGCGTCATAATATACTGTATATGGCCCTGAACCTGTGGGCAATACCAACACCGGCGCCGAAGTCAAAGTTGCCTTGATCTTCTGAAAGCTCGCCTCACACTCGTCCGACCACCTAAATGACGCACCCTTCTAGGTCAACCTGGTCATCGGGGCTGCTATAGATGAAAACCCTTCCACAAACCGACGGTAATAACTCGCCAAACCCAAGAAACTCCGGATCTCTGTAGCTGATGTGGGTCTAGGCTAGTCCCTGACTGCCTCAATCTTCTTAGGATCCACCTGAATACCCTCTGCTGATACAACATGAGCCAAGAAAGCAACTGAACTCAACCAAAACTCACATTTCGAAAACTTAGCATATAACTGGTTGTCTCTCGGTGTCTGAAGAAGAATCCGAATATGCTGCTCGTGCTCCTCTCAGCTGCGGGAGTAGATCAAAATATCATCAATAAAGACAATCACGAAGGAATCCAAATAAGGCCTAAACACCCGGTTCATCAAATCCATGAATGCTGCTGGGGTATTTGTCAACCCGAATGACATCACTAGGAACTCATAATGCCCGTACCGAGTGCGAAAAGCTGTCTTAGGGACATCGGATGCCCTAATCCTCAACTAATGATAGCCAGATCTCAAATTAATCTTCGAAAACACCTTGGCACCCTAAAGCTGATCAAACAAATCATCAATCCTCGGCAATGGATACTTGTTCTTGATGGTGACTTTGTTCAACTGCCAATAATCTATGCACATCCTCATCGATCCATCCTTCTTCTTAACAAACAACACCGGTGCACCCTAGGGCGATACACTAGGTCTAATAAAGCTCTTATCAAGCAAGTCTTGCAGCTGCTCCTTCAATTCTTTCAACTCTAGCGGGGCCATGTGATACGGAGGAATAGAAATGGGCTGAGTGCCCGGAGCCAAATCAATGCAAAAGTCAATATCCCTGTCGGGTGGCATCCCCGGCAGGTCTGCAGGAAACACCTCTGGAAACTCCCGAACAACTGGCACAGAGTCCATAGAAGGAACCTCAGCAGTAGAATCACGAACGTGCGCCAGATAAGCCAAACACCCCTTCTCGACCATACGTCGAGCCTTCATATAAGAAATAACCCTACTGATAGAACGACTAGGAGTCCTTTTCCACTCTAATCGAGGCAACCCCGGCAAAGCTAAGGTCACGATCTTTGCGTGACAATCCAATATAGCATGATAAGGTGACAACCAATCCATCCCCAAAATGACATCGAAATGCACCATATCGAGAAGTAGGAGATCTACACTAGTCTCAAGACCCCCAATAACAACCACACATGAACGATAGACACGATCTACAATGATAGAATCCCCTATTGGCGTGGACACATACACGGGAGCACTCAAAGAATCACGAGGCACAACCAAATATGGGGCAAAATAAGATGACACATAGGAGTGTGTAGACCTTGGATCAAATAGAACTGAAGCATCTCTACTGCAAATCAAAATAGTACCTGTGATAACTGCATCGGGGACTCAGCCTAAGGCCTAGCTGGAATAGCTTAACATCGGGGCTAGGCCCCACCACCCTGAACCGTATCCCTGGGACGACCTCCTGCTGGCCAACCTCCACCTCTAGTGGTCTGGCCTCCACCTCTAATGGCCTGACCTCTACCTCTAGCGGGCCGACCCCTACCTCTGGCTCCTTGACCCCTACCTCTAGTTGGCTGGGCAGGCGGTGCTGGAATCACGGCACGAGAACTCTGCTGCTGCGACTGAACACCCACTAATCTCGGATAAGCCCTCTAGATATGACCATATTAACCACACTCACAACACTCATCTGAATACTGCTACAGAGGAAACTGAGACTGACCCTGACGGGCCGGCTGACCACGATAATAACTCTGAAGAGGAGGTGCTCTGATGGGAGCTGGCGGTGCACTATAAGCTGGCTGCCCTGAAGAAGGTACATAAGGACCACGACTCCTTGAAGCTCCATGGGATGCCTGAAGCGCTAAATGAAACGGCCTGGGATGATGGCCTCTACCAAAAGTACCTCAACCTCTAGATGAGGTCCCACTCAATCCACCGGAGTGATGGGGCCTCTTGTCAGACCCCTGACCACTACCCTGAGCTAAAATCATCTCAACTCGTCTGGCCACATTGGTTGCATCCTGGAAGGAAATCTCACTCCCCGTCTCCTTAGCCATCTGCAATCTGATAGGCTGAGCAAGTCCATCAATAAACCTCCTCACCCTCTCTCTCTCTCGTGGGAAGTATAAGAAGAGCATGACAGGCCAAGTCCACAAATCTGGTCTCGTAATGGGTAACGGTCATGGAACCCTGCTGAAGGCGATGAAACTGCCTCCGATAGTCCTCTCTCTGAGTGATAGGAAGATACTTCTCCAAGAATAGCTGCGAGAAATGATCCCAAGTGAGGGCTGGTGATCCAGCTGGTCTGGCAAAACAATAATCTCTCCACCATTTCTTGGCGGAACCTGACAGACGAAAAACAGCAAAGTCGACCCCATTGGTCTCCAGTATCCCCATGTTCCGTAGAACCTCATGGCAACTGTCCAAATAGTGCTAGGGATCCTCTGAAGATGTACCGATGTATGTAGTAGTGAAAAGCTTGGTGAACCTGTCCAATTTCCACAAGGCATCAGAAGACATAGTTTCTCCATCACCGGTCTGTGCTACAACACCCGGCGGGACTACCCCAACTGGCTGAGCTACTGGAGTCTGAAACTGGGGAGCCATCTACTCCGGAGTGTGAGTAGCGGGAGTCTGTGCTCTTCCCCCATCTCGAGAGACGGCTAGTGCTACTGGAAGTATGCTTGCCTGAGTGACACTCTCCATAAGGCCCACTAAATGGACCAGAGCATCCTGAAGCACCGGGGTAGCTATGAACCCCTCTGGAACCTGAGCTGGACGCACTGGAACAGTCTGGGCCGGAACCTCATCATTAAACTCAACCTGAGGCTCCGCCGCTGGTACTGGTGCTCGAGCTCTGGGCTGAGCCTTGCCCCTACCTCGGCCCCTAGAACGACCTCGTCCTTTGCCCCTCGTAGGAGCTGCCACTAGGGGCTCGGGCCGCTGATTAGCTGATGAAGCGGTACGTGTTCTCGCCATCTGCGAAAGAACAGAGTAGATGGTTCAATTAGCATTGAGAGATCAAACCGCACGACAAAGATGAATAGAAGTGAAATTGTTCCTAACTTTGTAGCCTCTGGGGATAAGCACAGATGTCTCCGTACCAATGCCTCAGACTCTACCAAGCTTGTTCGTGAATTGTGAGACATAGGCAACCTAGTGCTCTGATACCAACTTGTCACGACCCGAATTTCCCACCGTCGGGACCGTGATGGCGCCTAACATTGTACTCGCTAGGCAAGCCAACGTTATAGAATATTTCACCTTTTTCCTTTATCTTTTAATAATTAAAACTTAACAAAAGTAAACCAGCGAAAATAAATACGGAAGAACACAGTTTAAAAGATTATCTTTATGCTAATAACGAAAACCAAAATAAATTCCACCCAGAAACTGGTGTCACAACTCACGAATAGTCTACGAATACTACAAACATTGGTTTGAAAGAAAAATATACATCTATCTCGGAGAAAAGTTAAAACAGAATCTAGTAAAGATAGNGGTAAGTCGACCGACGACCTAACCTCGAACAAAGTAGTGACGGAGGCTAGGGGGGGGGGGGGCATAACAATATATATAACTTGCATCAGTTTATACTAAACAGGAAGGAAGTACAAAATGAAACATAACCGGAGCTTGCATTAAATAAATACGGAACCCAGTCATTCTACTAGTATTCAGCTATAACCAATACTTAAGGGTGTTTCAACATCACTGTAATGAACCTCAACATAAATGAATATATAACAACAAACAACAACAATATCAATATTCACCTTATTAATTAAATGAAGCTACGAAACAATAATACTTCAATAGGAAAATCAACAGTTAACATGAAACAATTAGACATGGAAGCATTGATAAACAAGTAGCAATTAAGGCAGGAAAGCTAGATATAGGGGAACGGGGAAAGGAAAACAGGATAAACAAGTAATTTGGCGACGCATAGGTGCTCGTCACCACACCTATACGCCACACACATGGTATTTCACACAGCAAACAAGTCGGGGATCCCTAATCCCTCAAGTCAATGTTAGACCAAACACTTACCTCAAGCCAACGGGTATTTCAAAGCTCAATCACCGCTTTACCTCTCGATTCTACCATCAATTCACTCGTATCTAGCCATAATTAACTTAATAACATCAATAAACGCTAAAGAAACCAATTCCAATGCATAACCATAGATTTCCCAACACTTTCCCCAAAAAGTCAAAAATCGACCCCGGGCCCGCTTGGTCAAAACTCGAAGTTCGGACCAAAACCCGTTTATCCATTCGCCCCCGAGCATTGGCTATGGAATCCGACCTCAAATTAAGGTCCAAATCCCCAAATTTTGAAATTCCTAAATTCTAACCAAAAACACCCAATTTCCCATGAAAATCCCCAGATTTTGTGATGAAATCTTGTGAAAAGATGAAATAGATTGAAGGGACTGAGTTAGGAATCGTTTACCTATGACTTGGGGAAGAACTCCTCTTTAGAAATCGCCTATGGAAGCTTAGGTTTTGAAAATTTGAGAAATGAGTTGAAAATCCCGTCTAAGTTGTGTTTTACACAGTAGCAGGTGTGATCGCAAATGCGAACGCGCAAATGCGACCAAGGCTTTGCAAATGCGAAGCTTGGCCTGGCTTGCTGCCTTCGCAAATGCGAACAATTGTTCGCAAATGCGGTTACTGTGCAAGTCGCAATTGCGACGATGAACTTCGCAAATGCGAAGGTCCCCACCCAGCCCAATCATCGCAAATGCGATGATTCTTCGCAAATGCGGTGCTCGCATTTGCGATCCAGACTTCCCAAATGCGGAGTTTGCAGATCTACAACACACCAGCAATTTCCTTAAGGCTCAAAACACTCCGTAGCGTATCCAAAAATCTCCCGAGCCCTCGGTACTCCAAATCGAACATGCACACAAGTCTTAAAACATCATACGAACTTGCTCGTGCGATCAAATCGCCAAAATAACATATAGAACTATGAATTCAAAACCAAAACTCATGAAATTTTCAAAAAAGTTCAAACTTCCTATTTTCTCAACCAATGGCCCGAATCACGTCAAATCACTTCTGTTTTCACCAAATTTCACAAATAAGGCTTACATATTATATCGTACCTGTACTGGGCTCCGAAACCAAAATACGGGACCGATACCAACAATATCAAGCATTATTCAATTTCTAAAAATCCTTATGTTTTTCAGCAAATAATTTTCTTAAAAAATTCATTTCTCGGGTTAGGGACCTCGGAATTCGATTCCGGGCATACGCCTAAGTCCCATATTTTACTATGGACCCTACGGGACCGGCAATCACGAGTCCGGGTCCGTTTACCAAAAATGTTGACCGAAGTCAACTTTGATCAATTTTACAGGCAAAATTCAATATTTTTCTCTAATTTCCGGTAAAGGCTTTTCGGAAACGCGTCCGGACTACACACGCACATCGAGGAGAAAGAAAATGAGGTATTCAAGGCCTCGGAACACAGATTCGGGTTCTAAAACAAAAGAAGACCCTTTGGGTCATCACACTGTTGCTCAAAAGTACTTTTTATTTTGGCCAAACACCTTAAATTTTTAAAAATAATACGTTTTTGACCAAAAAAGTACTTTTGACCTCCCAAAAGGTTGGCCCAACAGGCTCTAATGTTTTATATTTCAATACCACAGAAGAGGGGGGGTGATTTGTGTGGTGCCCAATTTTTCGTTTAACTAAACTATAGAAGGACCTGGTTCTTCTATGTGTTCCAACTACTACTGTTTGCGGAATAAGAAGTAAAGAAAATAAAAACACAGATATTTTTACGTAGAAAACACCTGGCTCAAAAGGTGAAAAAACCACGACCTACTACTCAGTAGGATTTTCCCAAACTTCCACTAAAATCACTGAGCCAAAACAGTATTTACAAAACTCTTTGTAAACCTAAGGATTAACTCTAATCCCGTTGTGGCACACAGCCTCAACTGCTGCGACAACTCCAAGTTAACTCTAACTTGAACACTCTAAGTACCTAATACAATCGCTTCTATAAAAGCTGAAAGGTACAATGTAAAATCACCTACTACAGTTGAACTAGAATAAAAGATAGACACTTGGAACTGGTTCTTCTATCTTGTTCAAGTAGCTTTAGGATTGCACGCTTGAATCACACATAAATTGCTTGCAAAATCGCCTTGCTCTTTTGCTCTCAATTTAGGTTTAACTTCTGCTTATGTGCATTATTTGTAAAAGAGAACAACACTGATATTTAATGGGTTAGTAGTTAGAGATTAACTAGGATATAGATTCTACTCTTCTATCGTAGAAGAGTTCTAGTTGATCTCATACTCTAACACTATCTTCTTCTTAAACTCTGTTCTCTTCATGTAAGGAGTCTTTCTCTCCTTATCCAGTATGCAACCTTTTCGATCAGATCAGGAGATATTACTTCTGATAAGTTAGATTTATCTCCTTCACGCGCATCTCACATGTTTGGATCAATCATGACTGTGTTTCACAAGATGGACCTGGTCCATGCCTGAGTTCTTTTGTCAGTCTTCAAAACTTCACCTATTCTTGGGCTAACAAATTTTCCCTTTTTGATGATGACAAACTCTGTGCTTTTTACTTACTTGGATCCTGTAAGAACTCAGCTTAACCACCAATACAAAGTTTTTAGAAAATCCCTTATCATCAAGGACCAGGTTAATTAGGTTATAAATATCACTTATTCAGAATATGTAAAGCACAATCTCTTCCCCCTTTTGGCATCATCGAAAAGTTGCATACAAAGTGTGAGTCCCAGATTTTAGTAAGTACTCTTGGCCACTGAGGCAACTGCAAGTGCAATCATGCATTAATCATCAGTAATCAAGCAAACATATTTAAACTACCAAGGAAAAATTAACATTAATTAAGAGCAAAAGACAGTAGATATCATTGATAGAAGATATGTTGCTACCACAATCCACAACCAGAAAACAAAAATATTCAAAGCATGAGCAAAAAGAAAGAAAAATCCCTAATCCGGGTCACTGAAGGTACTAGACAGGTTCAGGAGATAAAGGCTAGAGTCCTAAGGCTTGGGGGAGCTAGAGGGTTGGTTTTGGGCTAGGAGAAGATTCAGCATATTGTGAAGAATTCCATCATTCTTCTCCTTTTCCTTAGCAAGCTCAGTCTTGAGAGAATCCCTCTCAGATTCCACCTCTGCCACACGAGCCTTTAGCCTAGCTATCTCAGCATCCTTGGCTTCACTTTTCCTGAACAAGAGCCCTAACTTTACTGTTGATAGGAGTCTTCTTGGATGAACCAGGTTCATTTGGGATGGCATCGACTAAGTAGTCACAAGCAAGCAGAGTATTAATACCAAAGTAATCCTTGCTTGAGGCCATTTCCCATTTCTTCAGAGGCACATTCCACCTATCCAGAACGTAGTCAGAATAAAGCCATAGGGGGTAGCATGAGCCTTAGAACCATTGATAACCCTGTCTAGTAGCTTTATGATGAATGCAGGCCAGTTAATTTGCCTTCCACTTTCAAGGCACTCCATCAGAACTAAGTCCATATAATTTGCAATATGCCTTCTCTCCTGCCTGGGCAGTAGGCACTTGTTGACAAACTCAAAAATGACTTTGTGTTGTGGATTCATTTCACTTTTGTGCACAAACTTGGCTTCATTCATTTCTTCAACATCACAAAATCTCCTTGTGATTTCAAGGGTAGAAGGAAGAGAATCAAGACTTGGCCATCTCTGTCTGGTGTAATCATCATATCCCTCAGCAGGGATGTCTAGAATTTCTCCCAGTTTCTCTGCATCAAATGTCACTTGAACTCCTTTGACTTTGCTAGTAACCCTGCCCTCTTTCACTTCAGCATTTTCCATGGATTCAATAATTTCATTTCTGGACAATCTCCCATCCATTTGAAGGACCATGTCCTTCCAGCCCTGAGAAGCTAAGGTGTCAACCAAATGAACCATTCCTGGTTCCACCAAATCTTTCAGCAATCTACCCTTTAAAATTTTCCTTTTTCCAAACTTGGCAAGCTTGTCTTGTTCACCATCAGACTCGTTTTCTTCTTCACCACTCCATTCCTCATCTTCAGAGATTCGAACTTGTTTACTTTTCACTGCAGACCTTGTCCTCTTGGCTAATGAAGGTTCAGCAGCCTCAGATACAGAGGAAGACTTCTTGGAAGAAGTCATGGGCTTTTTGGGCTTGGGGGTTTGAACCTCCACTGGGGTAATTACCTCCTGATGGACCAGTTCCATCTCCTCAACTTCAACAGCTTCTGAGGACTCTGCAACCTTCCCTTTTCCTTTATTCATCCTTTTCTTCTTACTTTCAGCTAACGCCTTTTGTAGATCAACCTCACTCTGTTTCACCCTGCTTCTTGTGGCTCTTCTCTATGGCAAAAGGGTTTCAGTAGGTGATGGGGAGAAAGCCTTTCTTTTCTTGGAAGATTTAGGAGCACTGGGGGCTTTTGGTGTGGATGATCTCCTTTTCTTTGGATCGTAGCTAGCACCTACCTTTTTCAACAGGTCTGCTAGGGTCTCTTCAACTGATGAACCAGGTTCATCTCCCTGTGAACTTAAATTAACTAACCCTTCAGCAGCTTCACCAGAACCACTTCCCCCTAACTTCTTGCCACTTTCTTCAACATTTTATTGTACCACCCCACAAATAGCAGGTACAGACAAATCAGCAGTGGGTGAATGATCAACCACTCCTTTCCCTTTTCCCCTCTCTTCACCACAGTCACCCTCTCTCTCTTTTTCTTTTTCAGATTTCTTGTTACCTCCACTCCTTCTAACCCAGATAATTCCACATCCCTGATAGGCCCAACCAAAACAAACCAAGTTTTTAAATTCTCAGCCAAAGAAGAACTTACCTTAGAAGGGGATTCTGAGCCTTATCAAAGTCAGAAGACCCAGGTCCTTCCCCCTCACTAGCAGACTTGAAAGAATAAGAATCAGAACTAGATCAGAATCTTGGACCTGGCTTGCCTTTAATTTCTCATTAAATTTCTTTGAAAGAGCCCCAGAAGCTACTGTTTTTCGAGCACGCATTTTTACCTTTCTCAGCCTGGGTTTGGGAGTTGTGCTAGGTGGAGGAGGGGTAGATAAATCAGAGAGAGTAGGCTGTGGAGGAGTTCCAGGGTTGTCTTATGGGTTCGACATTATAGCTGATTGCTGGAGAGAATTGGTGAGTTAAAACTTTGGAGAAGAAAGCAATTGAAAGTGAAGAAGAGTTTTGACGGTTTAGAATTATGAAGATGGCAGGAAATAATAATGAGTATTTAAAGAGAAAGACACATTTAATGGATAACGACAGCTTTAACTGTCAATTAGAGGTCTAATCAACCTGAAATTGCAGGTTGAACAAACGGTTAAGCTTCCCTAAATTTTAGGCAAATTTTATGGTTAGAATTCTAATGAGGACGGAATTGGTTCAAAACCAACTGATAGAATTTTCTAAAGAGTTTGAATAATTCTAGGACTTCTGCTCATGATTTAAATATTTATATTTCTAATTGTGCAGAGAATAGAAAACATACCTTAGCATTCACATGAACCAACACTGATGAACCAGGCTCTTCATTTAGAATTCTCTTGACCATGCCTCAATTTACCATAATAGAGAAAATTTTGTAAGAGATCAGTGAGTCATATTAACACATGTCACAGGAGTATACTAATTATAGTATGAAGCTGAGTAAAAATTAATCTAGATATTTACACAAGTTCAGATTTCCTAGCCAAATTTTTTTTTCAATTTTTTTTCATTGTGCATTCTGAGCTGGTGCTATTAGGTGATTTTAATCATCCCTAATTCCAACCTGTTCCTTTCAAAGTTTTCTCTACTTAGTGCTTTAGTAAAGATGTCAGCAATTTGTTTATCAGTAGCACAAAACTCTATGGTAATCAATCCTTTCTCATTGTTATATCTTAAGAAGTGGTGTCTAACATCTATGTGCTTAGTCCTCTTATGATGAACAGGGTTCTTTGTCATACTTATAGCACTAGTGTTATCACAGAAGATAGGAATGCCACCAACTTCAATGCCAAAATCTATCAGCTGTTGTTTGATCCATAGCAATTGAGCACAACAAGAGGCAGCAACAACATATTCAGCCTCAGCAGTGGATAAGGCCACTGAATTCTGCTTTTTAGTGGCCCATGATACAAGACATGAACCAAGAAAATGAGCCATACCTGAGGTGCTTTTCCTATCCACAAGGAAACCTGCATAATCAGCATCAGCATACCCTACTAGATTGAAATTACTACCTTTAGGGTACCAAAGACACAGATCAGTAGTGCCTTTCAAATATCTCAGTATCCTTTTGACAGCAGTCAAGTGAGATTCCTTTGGATTAGCCTGAAAACGAGCACAAAGCCCTACACTGAAAACTATGTCAGGTCTGCTGGCAGTAAGATACAAAAGTGAACCAATCATACCCCTATACAACTTCTGATCAACAGATGAACCAGGTTCATCTATGTCTAATTTAGTGGCAGTTGCAATGGGGGTGTCTATTTCCTTTGATTCATCATTTTAAACTTTTTGATCAACTCTTTTGCATATTTCTGCTGATGGATCATGGTTCCATTTGGGTTTTGTTTGATATGTAAGTCTAAGAAAAAGTTAAGCTCACCCATCATACTCATTTCAAACTCACTCCCCATTAATTTGGCAAAATCTTTACTTAGTTTGTCAGTGGTTGCCCCAAAAATTATGTCATCAACATATATTTGTTCAACAAGAAGATCCTTACCTTTTTCCCTTAGGAATAGAGTACTGTCAATTTTACCTCTTTTGTAGCCATGTTCAACCAGGAATTTGGACAATCGTTCATACCATGCTCTAGGAGCCTACTTGAGTCCATAGAGAGCCTTGTCTAATTTGTACACATGTTCAGGACATTCCTTGCTCTCAAACCCTGGAGGTTGTTTAACAAACACTTCTTCTTTTAGATAGCCATTCAGGAAGGCACTTTTGACATCCATCTGATGAAGAGTGAATTCTATGTGTGCTGCAAAGGCTATAAGAAGTCTTAATGCTTCCAGTCTTGCAACTGGAGCAAAGGTCTCATCATAGTCTATACCCTCCTCTTGGCTATAACCCTGGACCACCAGTCTTGCCTTGTTCCTTGTAACTGTTCCATCTTCATCAAGCTTGTTTTTGAAGACCCATTTAGTGCCAATTACTGATCTGTCCTTGGGTCTTGGAACTAGGTGCCAAACTTGACTTCTCTCAAACTGATTGAGTTCATCTTGCATTGCATTTACCCAATCTGCATCCTGCAAAGCCTCAACAACATTTTTAGGTTCAATAAGAGATAGGAAAGCATCAAAAGCACACAGATTCTTTAATTGTGATCTAGTTTTAACTCCAGAGGTTGGATCAGTGATTATGTTCTCAATGGGATGAGAACTTTGATACTTGTGAGGTTTCACAACCAACTGATTTCTGCTTGATGTTTCTCCCATGTTCTGTTGCTGAGGAACAGGGTCATGAACAGGTTCCTTTAGGGGATTGGTTTCAGTTCCTCTTTGTTCAGTTCCCCCTGTCAGGTTGCCCTGGATGGAAGAACCTGTTCCATCACCTGTTCCTTCTTTTGGTGCAACTTTAGCTTGAGCTGAGACTTTACTCAAATCTTTTACCGGCCCAATAGCTTCATCTTCATGTTCCCGTCTCTCAGAAAGAATGTTAGTTTCATCAAAAACTACATGCACACTTTCTTCTACACACAAAGTTCTTTTATTGAACACTTTATAAGCTTTGCTATGTGAAGAATATCCCAAGAATACTCCCTCATCACTTCTGGGATCAAACTTACCTAGGGAGTCCTTTCCATTATTGTGCACAAAGCACTTGCATCCAAATGCCCTAAGATGGGATATATTTGGTTTTCTCCCTTTAAGTAACTCATAGGGAGTCTTCTCTACAAGAGGTCTAGTCATGCATCTATTAATGATATAACATGCAGTATTTACAACCTCTACCAGAAGCTATGGGGTAGTTCACTAGAAAGAAGCATAGTCCTAGCCATATCTTCAAGAGTCCTATCCTTTCTTTCAACTACTCCGTTTTGTTGAGGAGTCCTAGGGGCAGAAAAATTATAATCTATACCATGCTCATCACAAAATTCAGCAAACTTGCATTTTCAAATTTAGTTCCATGATCAGACCTGATTGATGCAAGTTGATTACCTAGTTGTTTCTGAGTTTTTCTAACAAAGGCAGTAAACATGTCAAATGTTTCATCCTTAGATGTTAAGAATAGTACCCAGCTAAACCTAGAATAATCATCAACAAGCACCATCACATATTTCTTACGACCTCTGCTCAATGTTCTCATTGGACCACAGATCCATATGAACCAGTTCCATCGTCCTGGTTGTGCTTACCATTTTCTTGATTTTAAAGGATGATCTTACCTACTTCCCCCTTGCACAGGCCTCGCAAACTTTGTCTTCCGTGAACTTGATGTTAGGTAACCCTATTACCAAGTCCTTGGAGACTAATTTGTTGAGTTGATTCAGACTTACATGACCAAGTCTCTTGTGCCACAGGAGGGGATCATTGTCCAACACACTCAAGCAAGTGAGTTCATTTTCTGAAAGAGTGGAAAAATCTACAATGTAAATATTGTTAACTCTTTTTCCCTGCAAAACAATCTTGTCAGTGGTAAGATTAATTACAAATCATTTGGTAGAGGTAAATGCTACAAGGTTACCTCTGTCACA
>NW_017675145.1:8754-44226 GCF_001879085.1 Nicotiana attenuata | reverse complement strand
ATTAGGCTACATTTCAAGCCATCTATCAAGTAGACATTCTCAATGGAATGTGAGTCTGTCTTACCTACCTTTCCAACCCCAATAATTTCACCTTTCTTCCCATTTCCAAAGGAGACATTACCTCCTTTTAAGTCCTCAAGTGAAAGGAACTGGTTCTTGCTTCCAGTCATATGTTTTGAACAACCACTATCCATGTACCATATTTGGCTACTTCTCTTCACTTGGGCCTGCAAAAAGAAATCAGGGGTTAGTCTTAGGAACCCAAACTAGTTTGGGTCCCTTTCTATAGGCAAATGGGTAAATTAAATTCCTTTTGGCCCACCCAGGCAACCTATTTTTCTCTTGAACAAATGTTTTTGTTCTTTTGTCTGGCCTTTTCTTTTGCATTACATTCATTTTTGTAATTACCAGTCTTGCCACAGTGTGTGCAAATTTTGTTTTCGGGGAGAGTGATGTACTTGCTTTTAGGGTCTCACTTAGGTGCTTGGGTCCCATAGCCAAGTCCTCTCTTGTTGCTACTGTGGTGTTCTTGTAGCCAGGATAGTGCATCAGAAGCCTTATTCCATTTGCAAGTTCTGTCTAGTTCATGCTTTACCTTCCCTAGATCTTCCTTTAAGATTCTTATCTGCTCATCCTTTTTGTATACCTCATCCTTCATCTTTCCTAGATTTTCTTCTAAGGTGAGATGTGTGTGATCAGCTTTCTTCTTACCTGTTCCTAATTTTAGTTTTAAATTTTCAGAACTAAGTTCTAAGACACTGGTGTCAAGTTCAAGAACCTGGTTCTTCAACTCAGCATTTTTACTGTCACTCTCATTAGCCCTAGATTCTAGGTTTTTGCACTTGGCTTTAAGATCACACACTCCCTAGATAGTTGTCCCTTCTCATTGTTAATTATCTCAGACTCATCAATGAAGTCTAGCAATAGTTCAGATAACCTTTCTTTAGACAGAAGTCTAATCTTGTCTTTGAGATGAGTCATACTTACCTCTTGTTCATCATCTCATTCTCCGATGGCCATAAGTGCTTGTTCATCTCCAGCTTCATCTTCTTAATCTTCATCTAATGTCTCTCTCCAAGCGGCAACCATAGCCTTGGTTGATCCTTTGTTCCTTCTTGGTTGAACCTGTTCCTTCTTTCTGTTCCTTCGTTCAGCCCTTTCCTTCTTCCATTCAATTTCCCACCGATGACAGTTCTTGATCATGTGATCAGTCTTGCCATATTTGTAGCAACCCTCGTGGGTCTGTTTCTCAGGAGCTCTTGGTTTGTTGAAGGTTGTACCTCTTGAAGAACCCTTTCCTCTCATCAGGTAATTTTTGAAATCCCTTGTGATCATGGCCACTTCATCATCCTCTAAATCTTCACCTTCAGCTATTCTGAGAGCCAGACTCCTTTCCTTCTTGGGTGCATCCATTTTCATAGTTTGCCTTCTCAATTCATAGGTAGTGAGATTTCCTATCAGTTCATCCAACTTGAGAGTAGCAATGTTCTTTGATTTCTGAATAGCAGTGGTTTTGCTTTCCCAAGTTACTGGTAAGACTCTTGTCAAAATTTTCTCAACCTTGTCTTCTTCAAGGATAATTCTCCCAAGAGATTTAAGTTCATTTGTTAGTGTTGTGAACCTTGTGTACATCTCCTGGATAGTTTCTCCTTCCTTCATGGTGAAATTTTCATATTGAGAGTATAGCAGTGTTCCTCTTGATCTCTTTACCTGAGGAGTTCCTTCATGAGCCACTTGTAAAGTGTCCCATATCACCTTAGCAGTGGTGCAGCTTTGAGTTCTGCTGTACTTGTCTGGACCTAGTCCACACAAAAGCCATTTCTTGGTCTTGGCATCCTTTTCCCATTTCTTCAAATCTTCAGCAGTGCAGTCAGCTCTTGTCTTTGGCACATCCACTCCTTCAGCATTCTTCTTTGTAGTAGCCAGGGGACCATCAGTGACTATGTCCCAGAGTACATAGTCTTCTCCTATGATGTGGTCTCTCATCCTGTTCTTCCACCAAGAATAGTACTGACCATTAAAGAGTGAGGAACTAGTAGTGGATTGCCCTTCCCAGTTTCCAGGTGGTGCATTCATCTTGATATATTCCTAAGGTGTTAACCTCTTCAAGGATAACCTGCTCTGATACCAATTGATGTTTTATACTTCAATACCACACAAGAGGGGGGGGGGGGTAATTTGTGTGGTACCCAATTTTTTGTTTAACTAAACTATAGAAGGACCTGGTTCTTCTATGTGTTCCAACTACTACTGTTTGCGGAATAAGAAGCAAAGAAAATAAAAACACAGAGATTTTTACGTGGAAAATACCTGGCTCAAAAGGTGAAAAAACCACGACCTACCTTCCAGTAGGATTTTCCCAAACTCTCCACTAAAATCACTGAGCCAAAAACTGCATTTACAAAACCTCTTTTCTAAACCTAAGGATTAACTATAATCCCGTTGTGGCACACAGCCTCAACTGTTGTGACAACTTCAAGTTAACTCTAACTTGAACACTCTAAGTATCTAATACAATCGCTTCTATAAAAGCTGAAAGGTACAATGTAAAATCATCTACTACAATTGAACTAGAATACAAGATAGACACTTGGAACTGGTTCTTCTATCTTGTTCAAGTAGCTTCAGGATTGCACGCTTGAATCACACATAAATTGCTTGCAAAATCGCCTTGCTCTTTTGCTCTCAATTTAAGTTTAACTTCTGCTTAAGTGCATTACCTGTAAAAGAGAACAACACTGATATTTAATGGGTTAGTAGTTAGAGATTAACTAGGATACAGATTCTACTCTTCTATCGTAGAAGAGTTCTAGTTGATCTCATACTCTAACACTATCCTCTTCTTAAAACTGTGTTCTCTTCATGTAAGGAGTCTTCTCTCCTTATCCAGTTGCAACCTTTCAATCAGATCGGGAGATATTACTTCTGATAAGTTAGATTTATCTCCTTCACGTGCATCTCACATGTTTGGGTCAATCATGACAGTGTTTCACAAGATGGACCTGGTCCATGTCTGAGTTCTTTTGTCAGTCTTCAAAACTTCACCTGTTCTTGGGCCAACAGGCTCTAAATCTGAATTCGTGCCAGAATATCCCACATTGGAGGGTAAAGTGCTTCCGCAAATGCATAAGAATAAAAGAATACTTATCCAGGGCTCGAACCCAAAACCTCTAGTTAAAAATAAGAGAATATTTATCACTCCGCCAAAACCTTTGTTGGCAAGGGCGATGCACATGGGAGGGAGTGGGTTCACGTGAACCTATCCTCCTCCTCCCCCAAATCATGTATAGCACTAGTAAATTTCAGCTCAATGCATAAATTAACATGGATAAACCCAAGCTCAAGCGAACACTTAAGGCATTGGTAAGGAGGTGTACCTTCTACCTTTTGATCCGGGGTTCGATCCCAATACCCTTTTTTCTTTTATATAATATTTTAATTTATAAATAAGATTAAATCCCATGCTCTATCGCTTTTTCTAATTAATAAACTTTTTGTTTCTTTTTTCCCCTTATTTTATTTGTTACTCATTTTTTTCTTCTCTTTGTTTAGTCTTTGTTTTGACTTTTAAAATTCTTAAACTAAAAATACATCGCTCAAAAAACCTCTCGAAATCTCGGGTCTTTGACGCTCATAGTACACTCATACTCTTCAAATTCTGAATAGGCTTCTCCTTGTTGGTCATCCTATACAATACTATGATAAGATATGGATACCCCTTTACTTTAAGTTTCTTTTGTTTGCTTTGAGCAAGTGATTTCTGATGTGGACATTTGAATTGAACCTCGACAAGAATTGAACAAAGTGATGTCAGTACACCACCATATTACGGCGTTCTTCGGAAATAATGGACGTGGTCAACTTTTTAATAATTAGTAGTACTGGAAATTGAGTTCAGCTCATATTAATTTATTACGATTAAATAATTAAATAAGTTAAAAATATATTATAATACTAACTAATCATAATATATTAATCAATTATAGTTATGTAATCTAAGTTTTTCCGAAAACATCAAGTATGTGAGTAAATATCTATCCGTACGCACTAATTTGACATTAGTGAAAATAATATGCAGACTAAAATTAATATTTAGTTCTCTTGATGAAATTAATGCTTTCTTTTCCCCTTTTTGTGTTGTTGAAAAGGCAACAATTCACCAGCACTCAATTTCTGTACACTGTTTAGATCGATATACGATATCATATTAGAGTCTTAACTAATTCAAATTTGTATCATCTAAGGCCCATTAAAGAGAAAAGAAATTCTAATAAGATTTTTCTATATATATAATTTTCGTACTCAAGACTTCTAATTAAGGTCGGACTTTATCACTCCTTCCTCAAAAGACTCAAAATGCAGAGAATTTTTTTCCCCACTTTCTGTAAAGTTGAGTATAGTATATATAGTCAGACCTCTTTATAACGTCATCCATATATAATAACACTTCACTATAAAAGTCAAGCTTTTTCAGAACCAATTTTTATGTTATGTTATAATATATGTTCTCTATAACAGTACTTCGTTATAACATCCAAAAATATTTAGAACAAATAAAACTGTTATAGAGAGGTTTTACTCCAACTCCACCAAGATATTTTTTTTTTTCAAAAAATAATTCAGGAATAGTTACTGCGATATATGGGTAGATTCGAGGCCTAGGTTGCCCTAATCATGGCAGACAACCTAGTACCCTTTGGATATTTCTGTCCTCTTTAAATCTTTCTTGTAGAAGATCTACGCAAAATTTTAAAACGCATACACGTAAAAGAAGTTCATTAATTAATATTTTTGGACAATTTAATATGTCTGCGTTTACTTTTTCCTTTAAAATTAGTTTTAATAGAAGCTAAAGTTTGAAAAATCGTATATATATTTGTTAAATTTGTTCAAGGTCTTTTACAATTTGATGGACAAAAAACAAAATTTCATGTCAAGTCATGCCATCTTAGCATTGTTCGACTAGTACAAAATGCTGAATTTTTTTAAATTAGTCAAGTGTCCTCATCCCTCTAATTTTTACCTCTATTTTTCTTCTTACTTTTTACCTTTTTTTATTTTGTGGCTTCAAGTTTTCAACTGAATCCTACAACCAATTTCAAAGTGGAGCATCATTAAAAAAATATTCTCCTGTAGACTTATTTGGTGGTTGATACGATCGCGATAATTTGTCGGTTGTGATCTGACTCAGCAATAATATTATACGGCAAAATATTATTGCACTATTATCAAAGTGAAACTAAAGTATGATTTGTAAGATTTGACTTAACATTAAAAGCATACGAGAAGATATAATTGTTGTCTTTTTTAGCGTAATAATGTGAACCAACACCATGGATTTTAAAGTGTTATTTGCTCATTGATTATTGTTCTAGTACAACTTTTGCTTACATATGTTATTTATTTGCGTGATTCAACCTTGGGAAAGTTAATTAAGCATATTGTAGACATCGAAATTTTAATGGATCAAGATCAAATCCTAAATTTAAAAATACTACAGGACTCTTGAAATTCTAGGAGTCTATTAGGGTTTCTTGAAAGTTACTCTACCAAAACCCTAGGTCACTCTTATAAAAAGGGTTACATAATCCTTTAAAAAAGATATCAAAAATGGAGATCATCTCAAAAATCCCATAAACTCACGGGATATTCACAAAGAGATCAAAAAGTGGCCGGATAATTCTTGATAATCAAACACTTCAAGAAGATCCACAACATACTTCATGGATATCAAATAAATCCATGAAAGTCCGCACCATCCTACGTTCGAGAAACACGTTGTTCTAGCCCTCGAATCACGGAGATAATCAGGAGAGAAGAATCAAGGGGATAAATAGAATTGTACCCACAATTATTTATCAATAAAATTATGTTTCTTCATATTTGTATTGTGATTGCATTTAATTTTCTACTCTAAGAAAATTTGTTGCAAACACATATTAATTAGCATAAAAGTAATTCCTTAAGCATCTTATTACAAACTAATTTTTTAAATTACTTACTTTCAGCAGTTTAATTTAGTTATTAAGCCTTCTTTGAAATTGGAAACTCATCCAATACCAAAGCTCGTATCTTTGGTGAAGTGGTTATCCACTAGTTAATGTCTCTTGCTTGAATAGCCAATATGGATTATTTTACTCTTTATTCTTTGCAATTAAAGAAAACGAATAGTTATCTTTAATTATAATAGTCTTAGGTACGCGCTTTGCGCGTGTACTTATATCAAGGGGTACACAATTTGAAAAAATCACATAATCTGTTTGAGTTATAAAACAGAAGTTTAAAAATGGTAAGTTCTTAAAAATAATGAATGTTAATCTCATTTAGCTAACTCAATAAGAAAAGGCTCGCTCCACAAAAGTCCTTAGATACCTTATTGTGATTTCAAAATTATTATTTTTTACCTAATATTAAAAATACGTAAATCACAAAAATACTTTTCAAATAAAATAAATTAAAAAGATAAATCTTTTGTTATTTTAGAGATTTGAAAATAAAGAGGTTGCCCTATATCATAGGAAAAAATCCATAGGTAATGATGCTTAGTCTAAAAATGATTAATGTTGAGTTAATATTTTACCAAAATAATTTAATTTATAAAAAATATAGGGAGCTATCATGTGTTGAAATGAATGTGAATAGAAACAAAAGTTAATTACAAAATTAATTCAATTTAGAATTTGTCTACTGCTATTTTATCATTATTGATTCAAGTTTGTATTTTTATTAATTTGACTTTTAATACTACAAAGTAACTATTTTTCTTATTTTTGATATCGTCCATCATCACTGCTCTTTTTATAAAAATAAGTTTATATAGGTTAAGAGTTTTTTCAACTTGAAAAATAAATTTACATTTATAATGAATTTGAAAAGAAATTGAATTGGATACTTTTAATTGCTAATTAGTTAATTGATATAGAAATTAATTATTTGTTCTCAACCTTAAAGGAAATAAATTTTTTTTTTGATTCAAATTCACATCAGCTCATCCAAGCTTTAAATATTTATATGTAATAATAATTTTATCCTAACATTTATAACATGAAAAATTCTAAAACCCTTTGTGTTTTAGTTAATATTAATTTATCTAAAGTTAAATTTAGTTAGATATTTTTGTGATATACTTTAAGTACCTTAATATATGAGTTCGTACATTGTTCAAACAAGAATAAATTTAATAGTCAAAACTTAGAGTTAATTTTAAAGTATTAAAATAATAATTTGTCTAATATTAATTTATCTTTAAGGATAAATTTATTGATCATTATTTGGCATAAAATCTTCTTGCATTTATAATAGTGAGTAGTAAGTAGATGTTTGCAAAACAAAGACAACGAAAGAGGAAACAATTTAGACTTCGAAGAAGAAAGCGATAGTTAAAAATAATGCTCCAAAAGAGTTGACTTTTTTACTATTTATTTAAGGTAAAATTTAATTGATATAAAGTCCTAATTTTTGGGTATATAATTCAAATTAGGAAAGATTTAATAACCAAATTTCAACGGATTTTTAAGTCCTAATTATTAGGAAAATAATTAATTTACTATTTTGTCTAGTGTAATATTTATTTTAAAAGGTTAAAAAAGGCAAACGGACATTTCGCTAAGGGCCTTCGTGGTTTTAATATAGTACTAGTCTCTATGAAAGTGCGTTGCACGTAATATTTTGTCTCATATGCAAGATCCAGCTCATGTATACAGTATATTTAGTACTTATGGTCACGCTATGTAATCACATAATATTTAATAATTTGAGTATATGGAAGTCAATTTCTTTAAGATACATTAATAATAGAGTAAACAGAGAATAAAAAGTCATTTAGTTATTTCTGCCTTCCATGGCATTATAACTTACAAAATTTTGTAGCTAAAAATTAAAAATTCTTAACCATACAAATATTAAAAAAACACATGTTATCGCTAGAAAATTCTTCAATTTTATTCTTGCAAAACTTTTTATTCTGAAAATTGATACGACAAAAAGCTATTAGCAAACCTAATGTAACATTCTATACATAAATACATGCGGTTGGAAAACACAATTCTACTTTCTTTCACAGTTAAATTCTATTTCTATTACAACTCTTAGTCTTAACATGTAGTATTTTCAGTTATGTCCTTTTCTTATGACTTCTTGTGAAAAATAATATAAATAATTAAGGGTAGAAAAGTCGCTCAATATCTTAGGGATATTTTAGTCGTTCAACATTTAGCGTTTTACATTCGTGATTTTATAATAATATAGATAGATAGATAGATATAGATAGATAATATGCCTTCGATTAAGCAAAAAAAAAAAAAGTTCCTATCTCTCTATCATTAATGGGCACAAGATAAAAAGGAAAAATAATAACAAATTGAAGTGGTATATTATATATCAAGCCATTCTTCCTCATTATTTTGATTGATTTAACTTTAATTCGGTATTGATTTTGCTAAGGTTGTATACATGTAAACTGTGGGTTCTTTGCTACTATCTCTATTATATATTCAGGAAATCGGTTGATGTGGGTAATATAATTACTCCTAATTATTTTTCAGCCTAAGGAAATTAATTACTCCTTTTTACACGTTGTTTAAATATGGACATTATCATTTTTTAGTATCACAATTCACAAGAGATAATTTAATTTACAATATTTGTACTACTCAGAAAGAAAATATTTGTTTCTTATTATTTCATTTCTTTTAAAATGATTGAAGATTCAATACATTCTATAACATCAAATTTGATCATCTAATACTTCTAAAAACATCAAAAATACTCTTAAAATCTCTCATAAAAAAAGGTACAATTGTCACAGTTATATTATAGAATTTCTTAAACTGTGGAAAAGGGAGCCTTGGCGTAACTAGTAAAGTTGGTGTCATGTGACTAGTAGGTCACGGGTTTGAGCCGTAAAAACAGTCTCTTGCAGAATACAGGGTAAGACTGCGTACAATAGACCCTCGTGGTTCAGCCTTTCTCCGGGCTGCATGGCGAGAGCTTAGTGCATCGGACTGCCCTTCTTAAACTGTGGATTAGTTACGTTGATCATGGCGATGTCTTGCACCCCATTCGATTAGATATTATTCTAGTGTATTATTTTCATGGTGAATGTAAATAATGTTTAAGTTTGTCCAATTCACATTGAAACGTCACAAATACAAGTGAAATCTTTTACTAAATCAAAGATTAGGGACTTATTTGTATAGGTCAAAATCTGCTCTAAGGATACTTAGCGTAATATGACCTTAAGGAAAGAATCGGTCGAGGTCGATTAGGAAGCAGCAAGGTTCGTGACCGAGGTGTCAACCACGACCGAGGTCGATTATGATGTAAAGGACTGTAACGGCTAGTATTTGAAATAGGATATTGAAGAGAATATTCCATTGAATATTCTCTTTACTTGTACTATTAGGGTTTGTTAGAGATATGCCTTTTATAAATAGAAAAAGAGATAAGGAGATAAGGCATGTAATATTCACTTGATAAGAACACTTTTCAGAAGAAGATTCTCTCTCTCTAGAAAAGATACAAACTTTACCTTTTCATCAATATTCAGACTCACATTATTCCATACTTTTCCATCAGATCCGAGAATAGTTCAATCATTCTAGGATTTGTCTGTCACTCGTCATTGTCAGAGGGAACAATCATCTATCTCATTCAGTATTGGGTAAATCGTTCTTTCTATTTACTTAAATGTCATTTGTTGCTATTTATTGCTTGTTGTTCCCCCATTATTGCTCATACCTTTTTTGAATATTAAATGTGCATTTCTATTTCACATTGATGCTATCTTACGTTATGCGCGTTGTCAAGCTTCATATCTAGAGATATTATCATTAACTAAGTTTAAATCCCCCCCCCCTCCCCCCCTCCCCCCTATTACATAAAATTTAGTAGTTTAACTGAAAATTTATACTTTTTGGTCAAACAATTTGGCGCCGTCTGTTCTTAACCAAAAGTTTATACTTTTTGCAAGCTCCAAGAACCAGGTAAATTTCTTCAATTCTTAACCACTAACACGGACTTGTTTGCTTTTAGCCACGTAGATATGCCAGGTATCCCGAAGGAAATCGCCATGCAAAAGCTGAACGTCGACCCACTCCACTTCCCGGTGAGAGGTCCGGCGTAAGTTCAACTCCGCAATCAACGAAACAGTAAGCGAAGAGGTCGGAAAATTATTGAAAAACGGCTCCATCGGGGAGTCAAAATACCCCCAATGGGTCGCCAATGTGTTCATGGTTAAAAAGAAGAACGGAAAGTGGCGAATGTGCGTGGACTTTACAGATTTGAACAAAGCGTGCCCCAAAGATTCATTTCTCTTGCCCCATATCGACCAACTCATCGACGCGACGGCCGGGCACGAACTGCTGAGTTTTTTGGACGCCTACTCAGGTTATAATCAGATCCTCATGGAAGAGGAGGATCAGGAGAAAACCACTTTCATCACCCATCAGGGGACGTACTGCTACAGAGTCATGCCTTTCGAACTGAAAAATGCAGGAGCAACGTACCAAAGGTTGGTAACAAAGATGTTCAAACACCAACTCGTAAAAATAATGGAAGTCTACATAGACGACATGTTGGTCTAATCCAAAAGGAAAGAAGACCTCATCTATCACTTGAGAGAAACCTTCAAAATACTCAATCAATACAGAATGAAACTAAATTCCGGAAAGAGTGCACTCGGTGTGGCTTCAGGAAAATTCTTGGGCTTCCTAGTGTCACAGCAAGGTATTGAGGTCAACCCCAACCAAATCAAAGCCATCGAGGGGATACCAGAGCACTTGACCACCAAAAAGCAGGTTCAGAGATTGACTGGCCGTATTGCCTCCCTTTCAAGGTTAATTTCACGATCATCCAATAGGTGCCACAAATTCTTCACCGTACTCAAAAAGGATAACGACCTCCAATGGACCTCTGAGTGCGCCCAAGCCCTGAAGGAATTGAAAGCTTACTTATCATCGCCACCACTGCTTTCAAAATCAGAACCTGGGGAGTGCCTCCTCGTCTACCTTTCCGTATCCGAAGTAGCTGTAAGCGCAGTCCTGGTCCGAAAAAATAAAGGTACGTAGTCTCCCATCTATTACATTAGCAAAACACTAGTCGACGCCGAGACGAGGTACCCTCACCTCGAGAAATTGGCACTGGCTTTGGTCGTAGCTTCACGAAAGCTTAGACCCTACTTCTAGTACCACCCCATCTCGGTAGTCACGACTTTCCCCTTACTAAGTATTTTGCATAAACCCGAGCTATCGGGCAGGTTGGCCAAATGGTCCATAGAACTAAGCGAGCATGATATCACTTATCAACCACGAACAGCTATAAAGCCAAAAGTTCTTGCTGACTTGGTCGCCGGCTTCAGCACAAAAATAATGCCCGAAGTTGAGAAAGAAGCTGCCACACTTCTCCCCAAACACGGAACCTCTAGGTCCTGTACACCGATGGCGCTTCTAATGCATCGGGATCCGGACTGGGACTCGTACTCAAAGTTCTGACTGGTAAAGTAATTTGCCAGTCCATAAGATGCCCAGACATGACTAATAACGAGGCCGAGTATGAGGCTGTAATTGCAGGGTTAAAGCTAGCACTCAAATACGGGGAAAGACGGGTAAGGCTACGCTGCGATTCTCAACTCGTCATCAACCAAATCACAGGGACTTTCCAGATTAAAGAGCAAAGATTGCAAAAAATACCAGACCAAGATCTGTAAACTACTGCCCGAGTTTGACGAATGTCAGCTCGACTAGATCCCCGAGCACATAACACCAAGGCAGACGGCCTTGCCTAATTGGCAGCAACAGCCAAAAACATTACAACTGGAGAAAGAAATGTGGTCCACCTCCTCTTCCCATCAATATATCAAATTGAGGTGAGAACCATAAACCTGACTTGGGACTGGTGCAACCATATTATTACATATTTGCAGGATGGCGTACTTCCAGATGATAAAAAAGAAGCCAAGAAATTTTGAATGCAAGCAGCCAGGTACAACATCATTCATAACGACCTATACAAGAGGACGTATGGCGGCCCTCTGGCTTAGGCCCAAATCAGATGCGGCGCGTCCTTGAGGAAGTCCCTTAAGGCCATTGCGGAGCTCATTCCGACAATCGAGCTTTGGTCAGTTGTCTCATACGGGTAGGATACTACTGGCCCACCATGAAAAAAGAGGCTGCAGATTTCGTAAAAAAATGCGAGCAGTGCCAAAAGTACGCCTTAATGATCCACCAAGCAGGCGAGCACCTCCACTCAGTCACTTCCCCTTGGCCGTCCATCAAATGGGAAATGGACATCGTGGGCCCCTCCCGACAGGGCGAGGTAACGTAGATTTCTTTTGGTTTTAACTGACTATTTTTCTAAATGGGTAGAAGCAGGAGCATTTGCCCAAATACGCGAACTGGAAGTGATCGCTTTCATATGGAAAAACATCGTATGTCGTTTCGGCCTCCCCAAAGAAATCAGTTGCGACAACGGACCCCAATTTACTAGAAAAAAATGTCGCCGAGTTTTTTGAGAAATAGCATATCAAAATAATACTCTCAACACCATATTACCCCGCGGGTAACGGGCAAGCAGAGTCCTCCAAAAAATCAATGCTGAACATCATGAAGAAAAAACTCGAAGACGCCAAGGGGCTATGGCCGGAATTACTACCAGAAGTGCTTTGGGCCTAACGGACAACGCCGAAGACGAGCGCAGGAGAGACGCCTTACTCATTAGTATGTGGGACTGATGCTGTAATACCAGTTGAAGTTGGAGAGCCCAGTCTGAGATACTCCCACGAGAGAGGGCCGGAGAACGACGAAAGTAGAAGACAAGACCTCGACGAAGTCGAAGAACGAAGGGATATGGCCTACATAAGGATGATCGCCCAAAAATAACAGGCAGAACACTATTACAACAAAAGGGCAAAAATCAGACCACTCAAAGTCGGAGACTACGTGCTCAAAGCTAAAACACAAGCGAGCAAGGACCCACGGGAAGGTAAACTGGGAACATTGCGACAGCCCATACAAAATCACGACAACAGCAAACAAAGGATCATTCCAACTAGAAACAATGGAAGGAAAACTACTACCAAACAACTGGAATATCACTCGCCTCAAATACTTCAACTTTTAAGAAAAAGAGTCCTTCAAGTCGTACTCTTTTTTCTCTCACTTGAGTTTTGTCCCAATTGAGTTTTCTCAAGGAGTTTTTTAACGAGGCGACGAAGGGGACACTTCAAGTTGAAGTGCGAACAGGAGGCACAGGACGGCTAGTTTATTGCTCAACCTCTCGATATACTTCTCCAGGTCGACCAATGAAGGGACTAGATAGACTGGGACTGGAATGCCAGCCCGGAAAACATGTAAATTTCTTCAAGTGTATGAACAAAGCACAAATACATGAAGTTTACCCATATTTTCGCCAAACATACAGCCAAAGCAACGTCGTCTCAACACTTATTCGGCCCTTGGCCATAAATAAACGAAGGTTATATTCGACCCCATTCGAATTAACACCTATTTGGCCCTCGGTCATAAATAAACGAAGGTTACATTCGACCCCATTCGAATTAACACCTATTCGGACCATGGCATTAATTAAACGAAGGTTACATTTGACCCCGTTCAAATTAACACATATTCGGCCCTCGGCCTTAACTAAACGCAGGTTATATTCGACCCCATTCGAATTAACACCTTTTTGGCCCTCAGCCTTAACTAAACGCAGGTTATATTCGACCTCGTTCGAATTAACACCTATTCGGCCCTCGGCCATGATCAAAAGTAGGTTTTGTCTCAACTTCATTCAACCTACTTGAACTAAGTTTTTATGACTAAGGCAACCAAGCAAAAAAAAAGAGAGAAGAGGTATACAAACTCGAACAGAAGAAAAAAAAATCGGGTACGAACAACAAAATCAACATTTCATACTCAGAATATTCTTTTTTACAAAGGCTCGAAAAGATGCCCACAAAAATATATACGCAAGTCTGCGGCTAAAAGAAAAGGAAAAAAAACTAATCGCCGCCTGACCCAGCAGCGTCATCAGCCTGATCTCCTAGGCTATCTCCATCTGCCTCTCCGCCATCGCCATCGCCATCGCCATCGGGATACTCATCCTCAAACCAGGCATCTTGTTGTTCCGATCTACTCCCGCATCTCCCTCGTCATCGTCGGCCTCCGGGGTAGAGGAATCATAGCCACAAGCAACCCGAGCTCTACGTGCCTTAGCACGAGCATCCTCGAACTCAGCCTTTGAAACAGTCCTCGCCCCTATCAGATCTCTAAATATATCCAGTTAGGCCTCGGCGTGAATCCATACCTCGTACAAATCCTGCGGAACATCAGGAAAAGCAGAAGTACGAGAAGAAGACAGCTGAGCCAATAATTGTGCCTTCTTAGCCTCGAGAGTAGCAACTCGTTCACCAAGGCCTGAAGCCTCTTTCTCCATCTCCCCTATCCGCTCATCAATCCACTCCTCTCTGAGCTTGGCCGTCTCTAGAGCACTCTCTCTCTTAGAACGAAGAACGCGGATCACAACCTCCAAAGCCTCCGCTTTCCTCTCAGCCCCCAACCGAGCCAATTCTGCCTTCTCTAAGTTCATTGTCTTCTCGGCGACCACGCAACTCAGAGCGTCTGCCTTGATTTGACACTCCTCGAGCTCGGCACTCAACGAGACCACTTGGGCTAGAAGATCGACACATTAGGCCTCAACCCCCTTGCTCACCTCGAGCTCTTCTTCCTTATCCCTCAACGCCCCCTCAAGGACGCTGCATTTTTCGATGACTCTTACCAACTCGTCATCCTTCTCCTTTAGCTCATCTCGGAGAGCCTGAAAGTTACCACTCTCACCAAACCGCCTGTAGATCTCGCGGTGCTTATTACGGTACTCACGATACTTCTGCTCCATCTTCTACAAAATAGCCTTGCGCCTCTCCTCTCGGCGTGCGCTCTCAATTTCCAAAACCACAGTCTAAAAACTAAAAAACGAGGACAAACAACAAGTAAGAACGAAGTACAAAGCATGGAACTTGGAAAGTAAAAGTCGAAAAGCTTACCCTGAGGGCGAGGCCGGCTATACTCCTTGATAGGGTAGCATCATCCATCTTCTCAAGATTTTTACCCTCCACGCCGGAGTAGAGGGGACCTAAGGAAGGGACCACGTTCTCCGTGTTCACCAATAAGTCCCAATCCATAGGGATCGCAATGGTCCGCATAGACCCCTCCAACCTCACTTCAAGTCGGGTAAACCCCTCCCCCATCATCCGCATCTCGTCGGTGTCAAGGTTGGAGCCCATTTCATAGCCATCCTCGGTGACACCCTTATCCCTCCCAACGGCAGACAAAGAAGGAACGTCAGCCGGCCGCGAGGATGATGGCTCATCTCGCCGTAAAGGACCCGGAACTTCCACAAATGGCCCCTAGCTCCATCCTCGGCATCGTGAAGGGGTACGCCTTCTACGGCCTCAGTTGATGGCGAGACCTCAAATAGCAACGCAGCATCATCTTCAAGCACGATGGTCGCCGGTTCACGATCACCCCTTACTTAATCCACGGCCCGGACGGTCCCATCACCGACGTCCACCGATCTTCTTTTGCAAGAAATCAAACCCTCCTTACTTGACTATGACTCCTCTTCTTCATCTATTAAATGATACAAGGGGGAAGTCGGGACTTCTGCTGCTGATGCAGTCGATGATCGAGTTGACCTAGTCGCGCCAGAAGGAGGAATGGAAGCAGACAACCGGGCAGACTTGGCTGCAGTCACAACAGGAGCGGACTCTGAAGAAGCAGCTTTCCTCTTACGAAATGCAGGAGGATAAGCCCTCGGTCTTCTTGAAGATCCTCGGGCTGAAAAAAGAAGATTAAAAGATAATAACTCCCCACACAAGATAATAATGAGCAAGCGACCATGAGGTCGAAAGAGTAGATATAAATGGGTGAACTTACCGGTCACGGTAGACGCAGGCCCGATCTTCTTGGGGAAGGCCAGCCATTCACGAATCCCCATTATGTGAGGCAGAACCCGGCTAACCTAGTCATGAATGTCCCCGACCAAAGGAGGGGGTGCAATCTCGGCTACACAAAGAACAGAATGTCAAACCACGACCAAAACTAGCAAAACAAACGCTTGACAAAAAAAGGAGAGACACTTACGGGCATAATTCCAAGCCTCGGGGAATCCGATCGCGTTGGCCACCACGTCCTCGGTTTTGAAGAAGAAGTAGTTAAGCCAAAATTGACAATTTGCCTTATCGTCCATTTTCAACACCAAACATTTGCTTCCTCGGTGCCGAAGGTGCAACATCGTCCCCCTATAGAAACTAGGGGCGAAGAGATGCATCTAGTGGCAAAGTGAGACCCCGACTCCGGCCAAATCCGCATATTTCGTAAGCATACTGATAAGTTCGTAGATGTATGGAGATAGATGGATCGGGCAGACACCGTAATAACAGAAAAATTCCTCCGCCAACGGGAGAAGAGGTAAGGATTAGCCGACGTAGAAATGGTACGCATAGAACGCGCAATACACGGGGAGATGTATTTGTACCACATTGCGCCCTGCCGGGATCAGATCAATATGGGCAGGAATTTTGAACTTTGCCCTAAGGTCAACAAGATCGACCTTTTTCATCGCCGACTCGATAACTCAGGGTCATCCTCAGGCGCCTTTGAGAAGTCAGACCTAATTTTTTGACTACGAGGAATTATTTCCTCCACCGTAGGAAAATTCTCGTCTTCAACGGCAACAGAAACACTATCATCATGGGGAGTCATACGCACCACTAAAGGGACAAGGTCAGTTGCCATGCCGGAACCAGAAGATGCGTTAATCATGTTTTTAAGGAGAAGATATTTCTGAGCATAGTAGGGCTGGAAGCAACTGGAATCACCAGAATCAAGGGAACAGGTACGCACTAATGAAGCAAAGAGAAGGCAAATATCCAATATGAAGAGAAGAGAAGAAGAAAAAGGATTCAATGCTGAGAATATGCAAAACACAACCAATTGGTGTCATGCCCCTATTTATAAGAACTCAAGCGTTAGGACCAAGAAACCAGGCCATCATTACCCAATGAAGGTATCGAAACGGCAGATGCACGGGAAACGATGTAAAGTATCGGAAAAATGCGCCATAATGACGCATGATATCATGACGTCATTCTAAAACGATGTGACCCCAAAGGTTGCGGCTCACGAAAGGTCATGTTGCCACCTCGACTAAAACTCCACTACTCGACTTGCTCACCCAATTTTGTCAACCACGATAAATAGAGTCCGCTCATCAAGGCCGTTGGGCCGGCCTCAATAAGCAGAGGGACTAACTGTATAGGCCAAAATCTGCTCTAAGGATACTTAGCGTAATATGGCCTTAAGGAAGAATCGGTCGAGGCCGACCAGGAAGCAGCAAGGTTCGTGACCGAGGTGTCAACCATGACCGAGGTCGATTATGGTGTAAAGGATTGTAACGGCTAGTATTTGAAATAAGATATTGAAGAGAATATTTCATTGAATATTCTCTTCACTTGTACTATTAGGGTTTGTTAGGGATATGTCTTGTATAAATAGAAAAAGTGATAAGGGGATAATGCATGTAATATTCACTTGATAAGAACACTTTTCAGAAGAAGATTCTCTCTCTCTAGCAAAGATACAAACTTTACCTTTTCATGAATATTCAGACTCACATTATTCCATGCTTTTTTATCAGATCCGAGAATAGTTCAAACATTTTAGGATTTGTCTGTCACTCATCATCAGAGGGAACAATCTTCTATCTCATTCTTTATTGGGTGAATCATTCTCTCTAATTACTTAAATGCCATTTGTTGCTATTTATTGCTTGTTGTTCCCCCGTTATTGCTCATACATTGTTTGAATATTAAATGTGCATTACTTTCGATTTCACACTGATGCTATCTTACGTTATCCGTGTTGTCAAGCTTCATATCTAGAAATATTATCATTAACTAAGTTTGACCCCTTATTACATAAAATTTAATAGATTAACCGAAAGTTTATACTTTTTGATCAAACAATAATAGTTTAACCGAAAATTTATACTTTTTGATCAAACAATAATAGTTTAACCGAAAGTTTATACTTTTTGGTCAAACATTATTGTCTAAATTGCAAGCTGGTGAAGCTGCACTTGTACTAAACAAAGACAAACGTACGTCTTTTAATACTTTTTAGGTAAGAAAATTAGAGAGTATATGTTAAGGACATTCAGTGTGAATTCATGAAGTATTTTATTTATATTTTATATATGTACTGTAAATTTTAGTTTATAAAGCTTTCACACTGCTACAGCGTTTGAGTTGAACTGAGTATAGATTCAGTTGGTGCACGAAGTATTTCGTGTTCACGCAGGATCGGAAGAAGTGTCGTGTAATGTAGGCTATCTATCCTGATGTGCAAGCATCAATGGCAGATTTTACGATTCGAACTCATAACTTATAGATCACACGGAAACAACTTTACCGTTGCTTCAAGGCTCCTCTTTTATCTTTTTTTCCTTTAAGTTTATTATTATATTCGAGTCCTGCAATATTAAATCTGAAGTTTTTTTTTTTTTGGTTAACAAGCAGAGACAAAAATTGTGCGTCTAATATGAAGGAACACGCTTTTTGATCGCCGTCCACTTTTGCAGCCAAGTTCCCAATAATTATGTATTCTTATATGGACAATGAAAGTTCCGATGAAGCATGCTGGTAGTACAATGGAGCAAATAATAATAGATATTTTATGATATTAATTAGTACTAATCTGGAACAAAAGCTGTAACTGCATATTCTTGGGCTAGAAATGAAGAATTCAATAGTAAACGTTATAACATAAAAAACGCGCTTAAGATCTTATACTACATAGTTATAGAAGTAATTAAAATGTGTAGTTGTCAACTTATGTTTAACCCTTGCTTAGTGCCTAAATATTGGGATTTGAGATATTTGAACTTTGAATCTTTAGTATCTATAAATACGTCAAAAACACTCATGAAATCTCTTATCAAAAGGTACAGTTGTCAGCAGTTATTTAATATTCTTAAACAGTGAGTCAGTTGTTGATCTTGACGTGCACTCATGAAATCTCTCATTAAAAGATATAGTTGTCAGTAGTTGTTATTTAATATTTCTTAAATATTGAGTCAGTTGCTGATCTAGACTAGGGGTGTGCATTCGATTTATCGATTCGATTTTGACCCTTATTGATAATTACTTATCGATTATCGATTTGTACATATGCTCATCGTTATCGTTTCAATAAGGTTTCGATTTTTTCGATTTCGATCTATCAATTTTGGGGGCTTATCGATTCGGTTATCGATTACACCAATAAGAAAATTTGCGGGATTCCACGGAAAGTATATCGCTATAAACGCGCCTAACTAATATGGACAAAAACAAGCTAAAATAAGACGAACACTATTTATAATATAAAAATTGTGTCAACAAGCACATGCAACAAAACTAAAGTAAGGGATCAAATGTATGCCACCAACACTCCAACGGTATAAAAAAAAAAAAACACATCATGGCTAATTCTGTTTTCCATTCATTTGAACTTCATTCCCTTGATCTTTAAATATGATCATTCCTTAAATGTGGTAGAGAAAATAATATGGTAAGGGACTTAGGGTAAAGGAAAGGGTATAGATTAGGGAAAATAATATTGTATAGCCGCTTTCAAAATAGTAGCGGAATATATATACATTGTGTATGTTATATTAATCTACACAAATAGGTAATTACTCATGTAACAAGTGTCTACAGTCTAGGGGTGTGCATTCGATTTATCGATTCGATTTTGACCCTTATCGATAATTACTTATCGATTATCGATTTGTACATATGCTTATCGTTATCGTTTCAATAAGGTTTCGATTTTTTCGATTTCGATTTCGATAACAAATAATCGATTCGATTTATCGATAAACCGATTCGAATGCACACCCCTAATCTAGACAGTGCACTATATGTAAGATTTGATATTACTCTAGTATACTCTCGTGGGGATATTTTTAAAAATGTATGAGTAGTTCAATACAAACTAAAAGACATAAGAAATACATGTAGATTCTCTTCCTAAATAAAGGATTAATTCTTGATAATTTGTCAATGAAATAACTCTTAACTCTAGAGTTAATATGGTGACAATGTTTTGAACAAGTTTTCTCATCTCATGGCTAACCAACAATTGCTTAAGATTGGCGTTGCAATAGATCTTATTAGTACCCTTTTTTCCTTTCTTTTTTCCCCCAATTCATGAGCCCAACTTCACCAAAAGAGCTAGCTGTAAAGTCTAAAGAGTTGGAAGAATATATTATTTTCCCCAAGTAGCTAGTTCATTTTTTCTCCCCTTATTAATGTTGGGAACAAGTACTATATTTGCACTTTAAGCTTATTCATATTAATTTCCAGAAGAAGCTTGTTTAATTTGTTTCTTTGGTCTTCTTAAGATAATGTGCAAACGGATTTTTTCGTTCCTATATAATATTTGAAATTTATTTACCAAGATTGTTCTAATTTTGTATATTACCCGCCCTAAACAAGGATTACTTACAAATTATATATATTCCACCTTAAAAGGGTCTCAATCCATTATTATTGCCTTAAATTAGGGGATTTAGTTACACCATTTTTTTTTTTCTCATCCCCTCAATTTCCCTATTCTTTGCTGCCCCTCTCCACCCAAAATTTTGCATTCCTTTTAATTGCACGGTCCCTATTCAACTCCAACTAATCTTCGTCACGTTTTCCTATTCTCTGTTCCCATAGTTGGCATATCAACTATTCCTTTTAATTGCAGAATTATTTTGCATTCCTTAGTTGCCAGCATGGTTTTCCTTAAGGAATATAAATAGTTTCTTTCATTGCAGAATCCTTTCCTTTCACCTAGTTCATCCCAGAAATTTAGAACAGATTTGTGCTATCCATCATGTCCTTTTTCAAAGTTTCTGTAAATATTCTGAACTTTTGAAAAGTTAATTCCGGTTTCACCAAGCTATGTTTTGATTGAAATTTTAGAGAGGAAGAAACACACACCACAAACAGGACATATATATCAATGATCTCGAGATTAGTTGGAGTTGAAGCGTAAGTAGAATAGAGAGATGATAAATTTGTATGGTACAACAACATACAAATTAAAACGTAAATTTCGTAAAAATTTAATACAAATTTGATACATCTACAACATCATATAAACTAAAAATAAATTTTATACAACTAATTATATAATATACAACTTATTTATAACTTATCTACAACTTTCATACATGCTAAAAATAAATTTCATACAACTAACTATACAGTATACACTTATTTACAACTAATCTACAATTTATCTATAACTTTCATACATTATTTCTACCCAGTTTAATACAACTACAATATCATACAACTTAGGGTGTGTTTGGTATAACGGAAAATATTTTCCGTGGAATATATTTTCCAAGAAAATGTTTTCTTGGAAAACAAGTAGTAATCTTATTCATTTTCCGGTGTTTGGTACGCAAAATAAGGAAAATGACTTCTCAAAAGTATTCATAAATAATTAGATATAATAAACATGAAGCCATAAACTTTCAAACCAACCACCTTCCGAACCCACATTTTTCATAAACTTTCGAAACCGCGGAATTTTTAACCCGTAAACTTTATAATTTCTAAAACTGAAAAATTCCAAACACATAAACCTTCGAACTCATAACTTTGGAACTTGTAAAATTTTGAACCTTTAAACCGATAAATAAAAAAACTAAAACTGAAAAATATATTAAAAAATATTTTTTTACGGGGGGGGGGGGGTAGGGGGGGTACAAGAAAAACGAAAAACAGTATTACAAAAAAAAATAATTTTTTTTGGGGGGTGGCCAAGTGGTGGGTGGTGCAAGAAAAATAAAAAATAAAAAATTTGAAATGTAATAAAAAAATAATACTTTTTTGCAGGTGGGTGGGTGGGTGGGGTGGAGGGGTAGTAGGATGGATGGTAACGGAAAACTGAAATTTATTAAAAAAAAAAAAAAAAAAAAGTGTTTTTTGGAGAGAGAGGGTGGGATGGGTTGGTGAGGGTAGGGAAGGTTGAGAAGGAGTATTGGAAAAAATTTCCCTTCTCTTGATAAGGAAAACATTTTCCTTCAATTGGAGGAAAATGAGTTTATAAGGAAAATATTTTCCAAAATATTTAAGCCAACCAAACATGGGAAAATTGGAAAACATTTTCCGGAAAATGTTTTCCTTCATACCAAACACACCCTTAAATACAAATTTTATACAATATGTCTTTTGTATATTTTGTATCTGATTTGTATAAGTGGATTTAGTGGTAAACTCAGTCTATGACTATCCAATTCATATTCTTCTTGCCAGAAGGACCACCACCATTGATACATTGATAGTGGATTAAGTGGCAAACCCATACTATGCCCAAGTGCCGAGATACTTAAGTAATGGTACCCTATTGCTAAACATCTGGCTAGCCATATAATGAAGGGAAGAAGCTCATATCTGGAGCTATGCCACCGTAGAATCATTAATATTCGCGGAAACTACTAAAATTCTCGGATCTCTACCAGAGACCAGGACAGGCACGAGAACTCTAAATTTAGATACTAGACGACTAGAGAAGAGAGAGGCAGGAAAGCCAGATCGGACTGACCGGTTGGAACGATTACGAAAGTTTCCGACAGTTAGACCGTTTGAGAGCCTTGCAAGACTTTCGAGAGTTAACGACAGGAGAAAAGGAAAACGTTTCTGTGTGGTGTGTGCTTCTTCCTCTCTAAAATTCCAATCAAAACTTATTCTTTTAATACAATTTTGATACATATCAACAACTTTATGTAAAAAGATAGTATTGATAACGTAAATACAAATTCTATACAACGATTCATACATTATACAACTATGTTTTAACTTTCATACAACATTCAAATAAAAAAAAAATATAACTACAACAGAATAGAATTTACATACAATTATAAAACAACTTTACTCATTTCGTAAGTATATTGTATGTCATGTGTTCTTCTTATTCTTCTTCGAGTTTCAATCTGAAATTCAGTCAAAATCAAGCCTAATCTTCACCAAAACACCCTCAAAATGGAGATATAAACTCCAAATAATATTTTAAATTATTTGCAACAACACCCAGTCCAAAAAAATTAATGGTTTTTGAAAACCCAAATTCGATTTCAAAGCTTCAAAGCTTTTTAATGGCTGTCAATGGTGGAGAGTTACACACCTTCAAAATTTATTGATTGACAATTTCATTTTGAACACCAATTGTGCAATATGAAAGGAAATTGCTAAGTTAAAACAATTGAAATCCATTGATGAATTCCATTAAAACTATATACAACAAGAAAGCATAAAAAACATAAAACACCAAATGAAGAAAAATTAGGGAAAAAACAGAAAAGGAGAGTAAAGAGACGAGAGAGAGAGAGAGAGAGAGAGAGAGAGAGAGAGAGAGAGAGAGAGAGAGAGAGAGAGAGAGAGGGCAAGTAGAAAGGGATAAGGAAATAACTTATATTCCTTATTCAATTCCTATTATAAAGGGATACTCGTTTAAAACTCATTTGTATATAATTAGTAAATTGTATATGACCATGTAATTAAATTAAAACCTGAGTAGGGAGGAAAATAAGGTTTCAAATAGTGTATAGGAAGGTAAAAACCCCAAATGCAAATACATGCATGCATTAGGTCCGACATAAATAGCACGGGCTAGCCAGTTTTCGGACTAATCATTCAAAAAAAGCCAGCATTTGCAAAGTCATTAAAAAATAGCAACTATTTTGCTGCAACAGGGACCGGTCCAGCATAATATATTAGAGATCGGTGCACCAGTGTATGAACTTCCAGCATATTATGCTGGAACTCCAACACGCGGAAAGTTCTAGCATAATAAATTGGAGATTGGAGCACCTGTGTATGAACTTTCAGCATATTATACTGGACCGGTATATTATACTGGACCGGTATATTATACTAGAACTCCAGTATATTATGCTGGAGTTCCAGTATACTTATGCTGGAACTCCATTATAATATGCTGGAGTTCCAGTATACTTATGCTGGAACTCCAGTATATTATGCTGGAGTATTTTCTGGATTTTGCACAGTATTTTCGTTCAAATTTATCTTTACATGAACAGTGGCTAAATTTCGATTGCTTTTAAAAATATGGCTATTTTTGAGTGACCACTTGTAAATCTAGCAATTTTTGAATTTCAATATGGTAAACATAATTTTGGTAATATATTCTCCCCCTACTTGGTTATTTAGGTTTGGATTAAAAAAGAAAAAAAAAGGAGACAATACGTGGTCTATATCTAACGAAGTAGTTCCAAATCTGTCTGCCTATGAAGTCGATAAGACTAACAAAGAAGAAACTGCTAAGCAAACAAAACAATTATAATTATGCTTCTTCACTATATATATATAGCCGGATTCACTCGTAGACGGAGTCAGGATTTGAAACTTATGTGTTCAAATATTAAATCAGTTTAAGTTGTTGGGTTCTAAATTAATAATTTGTATATATTCAATGAATTTTTTAAGATAAATACAAGATTAGAATCAAAACTACTGAATTCGGCCGAACTCGCAATCGCAAGGCTAGTCAATAGCGGTGTATCTTTAACCTGCAGTCATTCACAATATTAGTTTAAATATAGTGATTAGTTTTAATCAAGAAATTACTTCTTTCCCTTTACTCTCTATAGTTTTCTTTCTTTGTGTTTATAATAAAATAAAACCCTACTTGTCACAGATCTATGCATTTCTACATGGAAAATGGAAGTTCCAATGAAACATACTTTCAGGGCAATATTAGTTATTGTTTATAATAACTGTGAGCACGTGATTTTTGCCCTATATATGAATTATTCCCAAAAATCCAAGCAAAATAATTTTTCTTTCATTATTTTACACTTTGGTGAATTTTGTGTTACTTTCTGTTAATTGTTGCATTTTATTTGTGCATTTTAATTACACTTGACATTTGCATTTAGGATTTAATTTCATATTTTAGGATTAATTAGTGGTTAAGTTATTTTTAGAACAAAATATGAAAAATGACAAAAATAGTCCATTTTTTGCATTTTTAATTGTTAATTGTTGAGTCTACTTTTAGATAGGATTTAATCAATTTTGTAGGAATTAATTAGCTTAGTTTTGAATTTTTAATAAAATCATAAAAATACATAAAATACAAAATGAAAACAAATAAGTAAATAAAACACAAAAAGAAAAGAAAAAAACAAATAAAAAGAATTTAAAATAAAGAAGCAAAGGGCTGGCCAACATTGGGCCATTTTCGTTCAAACACTCAAGCCCAAACCCCAAACCCCTTCCAAACCGCTCCTAGCCCAAACCCGTCTCCTACCCGGTCCAGCCTTCCCCGTCCCAAAACGACGTCGTTTAGTTCTATTAGATCTGAGCCGTCGAGGATACTTGATCCAACGGCTCGGAACTAGGTTAAGCTTGATATAAAATGATCGGATAAGCCTACCCCCCTCCCCCGTATCATCATCCCAAACACACCCCTCAGAGACCCTGTGTAACGCCGCCGCCGGAAATCGTCCACGGCGGCGGCCCACCTCCAAACGTCGTCAAAATTACACCCCTGGTTCCCCTTTTCCTCCCCTTTACGAATCTACCACTCGTTTCCCTCAAATCCCGGCCAAATGTGTCGAATCTTGGGTCAAAGATTTTCCGGCCACCACATAACTCTCTCCGTTCACCACCAAAATTACACCATAAGACCGCCTCCCTGTCCTCTATCGAACCCCCAAGGCCCTGACCCTCGAATATGGCCGGAACTTCTCGAATATCGATTTGAAGTTTTCTGGCCAAAACCCTAATTTCCCCAAACCACTCCAAATCAGTACCATGTGATCCCCTCCTCTTCCTCATAAGGATTTCAGCGTCATTGGAGCTCAAATACCACCGGAACTCGTCGAATTGTTGATCTAGGGTTCATGAGGTTCGAGTCTGTTTTGGGGATTCAGATCAGTGAGTGTCTCTTCTCTTTTTATTTTTTATTTTTTCTTTAGTTTTGGTTGTTATTAGTTTGATTCGTGTTTTGTTGATAAATAAAAATTGTTTTAAGTTTTGCATAATTTTAATTGATAGTCTAGTTTAAATATCAATCTGATTCTGTCTGTTATTGTTAGTTTAAATGTTTAGGTATAATGTTTAGGTAGTAAATATTTAGGTAATTTCGATGAGTTAATCTGCTCTCATAGTGTTTATTGTCTAGGTTAATTCCCATTTTTTGATTCCATCAGACTAGTATTGGGATATTAGTTTAATCTTGTGTCTCAATAGTTGTTAATCGACTTTGTTTGGTCTTGATAAGTTTTAATCTGTTTATTGCCAAGTTTAATAGATAATTAGATAGTAGTGAATTAGGATTGCGTTTTTTTTTAGTCGAAGTTCAATTCAGAACTTAGGAAGTTGTTTGGTTATAGCTACAATTTTAGTGTAAGTTCAGGGATAATTTGGGTATTTGGGATTGGGTAGAACATGGTAGTTAACACTAGAGTTTTCTAGAACCTTCCAAAGTAGGACTTTAGTGTAATTTCAGTAATCTTAGTGTATTAACTTGAGGAACAAGTCAATAAGTAAAGGACTATTTGTGAAAATAACCTAGGGACTAGAAGGAAAACATAATATCTGAGGGCTGCCCTCATTTTGCCTATAAAAAGGCATGCCAATGCCTTAAGTCACAAGTTTTGGAGCCTCAATATTCCAAAAAATCTCCTCAAGCTCCACAGATCTGAAATTCCAAATTCAGATCAAAAATTCCTTTTAGATCTTCGCTTTCTTCAAAAGAAAAATCAAAAAACAATAGAAAACTGTCAAAAATCCAAAAAAAAAACTACTGTTCCATTAAAATTTTAGATGAATTTTAGCTATTGATTTACATTTTTAGTTCAGTTCTGGTTGCCGTAGTTTCAGAGGTCTACTGGTTGGATTTCGAGTGGTTGTTGGTCTCAATTGAGTCATTTCGGGTCATTACTGGGTGTTGTACTCCTGTGAAGTGTTCCTGGGTGTTAGAGAAATTGTTTTTGATTCGAAAATTGCTCTTGTGGTTGATGTGTTGATTGATCCATTGCTGGATTTCTGAAATTGTTCCTGAATTCTGTTATTGCTGCTGACCTCTCTTACTTCTTCTTTGTATTCTAATTCCAGGTACACATCCTGAATCTATCTCAGTGTAGATCTACAATTTCAATTAAAATGAAGTTGATGCATGGCTCCTGTTGTAGATTTCGGCTGTTTTAAATGCTTTGTCATATTTCACTGTAATAAATATGGACTGTACTGGACTGTTTAGACTATTAGGCTTGTGATTGTTCATCTAAAATATTAGCCTTGGACTAGCATAGTTTAATTAGTTGTGTTAATTTGACTTTTAAAATCAGGAGAATATTGTGGACTTGAGATTAATTCTGGCATTAGTGTGTATGCTCATATCAATGACAATTTCAGGCCCAGTAAATATTTGTGGTAGTGCAGTACTTTAATATCTAAAATCAGTAATTATAGGTTTAATTATTCAGTACATCTTCGCTACACTAAGTCTCTGAATTTAGTAAGTGTAATTTGTTCCATGTTAATTCGCTGAATCCTCTATGAATCCGCAGCAATTAGGTAGTTTAAAACGTGATTTGAGCATGAAACTGGAGTTTGATAACTAGTAGTTCGTTGATTTGACTGGATATACCTTGTTTCCTTTATTTTAAAAAATCGTTGAATACCATTCGAACAATGTGAAATAAGTTCAGAGGCTATTAGGATCCCGTTGGATTTTCTATTTTGATTTGGAATCTGTTAATGGATCAAGGCTCAACAGCCTGTGTTGATTGAGTTGGGCCTCAGTTCTGCTAAAGCCCATCCCAGCTCCAGTCCTAATTCGTTTCTCATTTGGGCCTGTGCAAAGGCCCATAACTAGTCTATAGCCCTTTTAAAAAAAAGCTGGATTGGAACTCCACCTCTCCGGGCTAATATCGAAGCCCAGTGACCTGAATTTTGCGAATATGTTCATAATGGTTCATTTAGGGCCGTTCTAGAGACAATACATGACAGAAAATTGTAGAATACTTTAGGTTTGCCTTTTAATAATAAAACGAGATGAGCCTCGCTAAACAAAACAAACAAATTGCGGGGCCCTCAATAAATGTTTATATAACAATACTTAGACTTCGGGATGAGCCGTTTAGCGAATTTTACGGCTTTCCCCAAAGATAATAATGCGTTAGCCTCTTTAAGCGCGTCTTTTAATAACATTACCTTCCTAAACTCGGGTGCGCATTTATGTGACCCAAATCTAAATCTCAACGAAGTCAAAATGTGTCAAAAATCGCAGGTGCATTTATGTGACGCGGTTCGAGACATGTTTTCACGACGTTACAATTCTCTTAAAATAATAATAATAAAAGCGATTCAAAGTTAAAAAGCATAGATTAAAGCATGTTGTAAAAGCAGGTAAATAAGCCAAATATGATAGTTGAGCAACCGTGCTAGAACCACGGAACCCGGGAATGCCTAATACCTTCTCCCGGGTTAACAGAATTCCTTACTCGGATTTCTGGTTCGCGGACTGTTAACAGAGTCATAATTTCCTCGGTTCGGGATTCAATCGGTGACTTGGGACACCATAAATCACCCAAGTGGCGACTCTGAATCTTAATAATAAATCCCATTCTGATTGTCCTTTAATTGGAAAAACTTCCTTTATTATACGCTTCCGGGGTGTAGTAAAAAAAGGAGGTGTGACAGCTCTGGCGACTCTGCTGGGGACACAAACCTAGAACTTCGGTTCAGGGTTTAAGAATTCGAGCTTAGAATAATTGTTATGTTTGGCTTTATTTGATTTTCCTACATGTTTCATGCCAAATGTGCTAAATGCTTTACCGCTTTGATATTATCTGAATTGTATATAAACTGTGATGAAACCCTTCTCTTCTCATCTCCGGGGTTGTGCTCACTGGTGGAGACTCCCTATTCTGTTAGTGTCATACCTTAAAATAAGAAAGAGGCCGGACAAGTTACTAAGCCGGATGGCCTTTTGGTTCCTGATACGTAGCCCCCTCCTCGACTCGAGTTGTCCGCTCGGGTACACAGTCTAGAACCTATACCCAGGTTTTGAACCTAGAATAACTTGACTTCATGCCGGATCCCTAGTAGGAACGCTTATTTGCATCACGTGCATTTGCCGTAGGGGACTCAACACAGGGGTTGGGTCCGTCTAGGACAGGTAACCTGAAATGAAAAAGACCATCCTGATGCATCTTACGTGTTGCATATGCATTTATTTGTCTCGGACTTGCATGCTGGCCGGCTTTGGAGTATTTGGGAAAAGTTGAAAAAAAGAGGAGAGAAATAGTAGTGTAGAAAGTCAATTATGTGAGAATAGTGTCGAAACTCTGCCAGATTTTTGAGAAAAATGAAAGGAAAAATAAAAGTTTTTTTTTAGTTTGTTTTGTTTGCCAATGGAAAAGAAGAACAAAAAAGAGTTGTATTTTCAAATTAGTTTGTTTATTTGCCACTAAAAAAGAAAATATAAAAAAGAATCTTGCTTTCAGAAATAGTGTATTTGCCAACAAAAACAAAAAGAGTCTTGTTTTCAAAAATAGTTTGACCGAACTACGTAGGTTTGATTCTCACCGGATGTGAGATACGTAGGCAACCCTCGTCGGGTCCAACCTCCCCTTTTTCAAAAATAGCCAAAAATGCCAAAATTTTTAATTTCGTCATGAATAAGTCGGCTGCCTCCATTCTTGTTTAAAATAAGCCGAATGTCCCCAAAAGGGCGCCGGAAGGCTGTTTTTGCAAAAACAGCCACCCTGAGTCAGTTTCAACGGTTAGCAGGCACAACCTTAAAATCTTCTCCCCGAAGTGCTGAAAGGTCGTAACTGCAAAACCGGCCGTTTGTTTTAAAATTGAAAATTTGAACAAAAATAGTGTCATTTTTCCCTTTTAGGGCAAAATAAGTGATTAAATCACCTTAATAAATGTGCAGGATGAGCACGACTCAAAATGAACCTTTCTCAATCATGCATAAAATCCCTTTGGAGTTGCGTCTGTGGTGGAACGACCTAGGAGGAGAAGGGCGAGATGAAGTCAAAAAATTTGAAAGGGCTTACCGGTTTGTTGGAGATTGTGCCTCGGGGGGACATTATAAGAGCATTGGTCACATGCTGGGATGCGGCACACAATGTGTTTCATTTTTCGGACTTTGAACTTACCCCGACCTTAGAAGAAATAGCTGGCTACATCGGAAATGAGGAGGTTCCATTAAGACATAAGTACTTGGTTGCCCCGAGAACTGTAGCTGTGCACAGATTCTTAGACTCACTGAAGATAAGCAGGACGGTCCACAACGCAGATTTGGCGAACGGCTTTTGTACTCCACACTTCATATACCACAGATATGGCCACATAGGAGGGTTCAACAACCCGAAAAACAAGATATGTAGCAAGGGAGACCGCTAAAAATGGGAAGAACATAGACGTTTTGCTTTTATGGTGGTCTTTTTGGGGCTTTTGATATTGCCGAGGAAAGATGGGAACATTGACATAAAAATAGCCGGGGTCGTCAGCACTCTACTCACTCAAGCCAAAAGCACTCTTGCGCCCATGATATTAGCCGAAATCTTCCGCGCTCTTACAGCTTGCAAAGCCGGGGGAGACTTCTTGGAGGGGTGCAATCTATTGTTGCAAATGTGGATGACCGAACACCTGTGCCATCGTCCTCAGTTCCTAAGTTATGGGTCCACAAAGAAAACATGTATAGAGGAGTTTTACACAAGGATTAAGGGGGTCAGCTTGCCCGAGGGATTCACGGGCTGGACATCATACTTTCGGTCCCTCACTGCTAGTCAAATAGAGTGGACATTTGGATGGTTGCCTGTTGACGAAATCATATATATGCCAGCAACGGGGCCGCACTTCCTTTTGATGGGTCTTAAGAGCATTCAGCCTTATGCTCTGTATCGGGTTTTAAGACAACTCGGGAGATGCCAGATAGTGCCGAAAGACGACGATCTTAGCATCCAAGTGGTTGAGATTGGTCCTAATGGACAGTTTCCTGACGCAAAGGTTCGCCAGGTTTGGAGCGAATGTCAATACTTGGCAGCAAATACCTGTGTGCGGGATCGATCTAAAGGAGAAGTGTCACCTGAGTACCATGCCTGGTATAGAAGGGAAGTTACATTTGGGAGGTCGGCTAAAAGACCTCACCTCCAGGATTTTGCTGAATCATCGCAAGAACAGTGGGCTTGGTTAGCTAAAGAAAATGAATACAGGGCCCACATAGGAGCATTGGAAAAACAGGTCCAAGACCTCCAGTTTGAAAACAGCGCGCAAGCCGCGGCTGATGAGGGTGAGAGAAAGAAATTGGCCAAAGAGAATGAAGCCTTACGAGCCCAAATCAAAAAGATGAAGCTAGCGGCCGAAAATCCCGTCAGGAGTGCCAAAGATGCAAAGCTTATAGAAAATCTAAGGCAAAAAGTGAATGACTACAGTTTTTATCTCAACAAAGCAGAAAAGAAATTAGCTGGGGTTCGAAAACAATTGGCTAAAAACGCGAAAGAACGGGCCCGCATGGTTAAGCAGTTAAAAGAAGAATACGATAATGAGGTCACAGGATTAAAGAAAAAGGTCATTGCCACAGAGAACAGAATGATCAAACAGGCAAAAGAATTCAAAGTTGAAAGAGAGCACTGCTACACGGCATTGGCACAATTAGGAATGGACTTGCAACAACTCCAGGAACAAAACCAGGTAGCCGAGCAAACTTTGGAGGCTAGGCCCAACAGATAGGGCGGTTGCTTCAAGAAAAAGGCAGAATCAGAGAGAGAATCTTAACCATTGCCCACTCCATTACTAGGAAATGCCAAGTGTGCGACAACATGACTCGTACCACCTTCTTTGCATCAGTGATGCTATTTGTGAAGCAGATAATGAGTGACCTGGACAGACTTCAAGGGGAACTTGCATATAGGCCCGTGGCGAGACCGAAGGATGTCCCGCGGGCACCAGGAGCTTTAATGTATTCATGATTGTCCTTTGAGTCTGTATTTCCTACTAGAGTTTGTCATTTGAGTCTGTATTTCCTTTTCTGGAGTCTGTATTTCCTTTTCGTTAAAAGTCAGTCAGTTGATTAAGTCTGTATTTTCGTTTAAAGTAGAATAGGGATGGTGGAGTCTGTAGTTCTTGTCTGCATTAGAGTCTGTTAGTTGTTTAATCTGTCAGTTTGGAGTCTTTGTAATAGACGTATTTGCTATCAATAAAATTGAAATTCCCAAAAATATTTTGCTTCTACTTTACATTTATTCTTCACGAACTACGCTCGGTCTGATTCATGCGGGGTCATGATACGTAGGCAATCTACATAGGATTCGACCGTAACCAAATAAAAATAGAAAATAAGAGGGAGCGGCAAGAAACAATGGAAAGACAAAAAGGAATTGGCACATAGAAATAAGGAAAAGCCGGGATGACGCATGCAACCAAGCAAAGGCATAATAGAAATGGTTAACTGCCTAGGTGCATTCATTCCCAAATGTGCGGTCATCTATCTATTAATGCCCTAACCGCTAACAAAAGTTGTTGTTGATGAGTCCAGGCAAGTGGTTAAGTTGACTGGCATTCTGGTAACCCATCCCTACAACACCCGCTCTAAGGATAAGTCAAACATGGTCAACCAGGAGTTAGAAGCAAGCATTGTCGACCCGTCTAGGGAGGAGGAAGTAGTGGACATTAATGCAATGAAGGAGGAGATGTATAAACTGAAGCAACAAATGGCCAAGGTGTACCAGGCCTGGTCAAAGGGACATCCACCACCAGCCTATCTTGTTAACCCCACCTACATCCCACCACTAGCTCAGCCTCAAGATCCTCCCACAGTGAACTCATCTCCGGCTTTCCCTACTTACCAGCAGTACTACGGAACCACCTCTCAAACACCACCACCTCCACCACCCAAACAAATTCCATGCCCTCCACCGCCAACTACTCCTGTGTTTGTGGCTCCTCCACCTGTCGCATTACACAGGTCTTCTAGCGAACCTTTGTTCCAAACCCATGATAACCAGTATTACCCACCCGAAGCCACCTTTAAACCACCAGAACCATGCTCTTACACTCCCCGTCTTGATCTCTCAGCTGAAGAAGAAAAGCCTCCCAAAAACCCTGAGCAAGAGGAAATGATACGAAAGGTCAAGAGCCTAGAGTAGTCATTCAGAAATATGCAGGGTCTCGGAGGTCAAGTGAGTGTAGCCTACAAGGACCTGTGCCTATTTCCCGATGTCCAGTTGCCAGCAGGATTCAAGTTACCCAAGATTGATTTATATGATGGACATGGTGATCCAGTGGCCCATTTAAGGGGGTTCTGCAGCAAGATGAGAGGGGCTGGGGGAAGGGAAGAGTTATTGATGGCTTACTTCAGTCAAAGTCTAAGTGGAGCAGCCTTGGAGTGGTACACACGACAGGACCATGCTCGATGGTACACTTGGGACGACCTGGCCCAAGCGTTTGCTTGTCATTTTCATTATAATCTTGAAATTGTCCCGGACCATCTGTCACTGACTAAAATTGAGAAAAAGCCCGGAGAGAGCTTCAGAGAATACGGTTTCCGATGGACAAAGCAGGCGGCAAGAGTCGATCCTCCAATGAAAGAGAGCGAGATAGTTGATTATTTCCTACAGGCTTTGGAACCCACCTATTATGGTCACCTGGTGTCAGCAGTGGGAAAATCTTTTAACGAGGTAGTGAAAATGGGAAGTATGGTGGAAGAGGGTCTCAAGTCTAACAAGATTATGAGCTATTCGGCAATCAAAGCAACTACCCAGGCTATTCAGAGCGGCACTGGAGGGGTATTGGGAAAGAAGAAGAAAGAAGATGTTGCAGTAGTGGAATCGAGAGCTTGGTCCATGGGTCCGTCACCATATTATCACCAACCTCGCCCTCATCCCGAAACCTACCCACACACCTCATACGGCCCACCGCAACACTACTACCCACCTCCTGTCCCCAATTTCTCTGTCCACCATGCCCAAACATACCCCCAACCTCCTACCCATGCGCAATGGCGCGCACCCACACTACAAAATACTTATCCAGCTTAAAGCACTACCCACCCCCAAGAACCAACAGAAATCCCACTGGAACCGGTTTTCGACCTAACCCTGCATTTAAGAATGATAGACTGCAAAAGAAGAAGACTTTTACTCCATTGGGTGAATCTTACACTAGCTTATACCACAGATTGAGACAGTTGGGCATGTTGAGTCCGATTGAATCCAAATTGCCAAACCCTCCCCCAAGGAATCTGGACCACTCTGTGAGTTGTGAGTATTGCTCAGGTGCTCCGGGACATGACACAGAAAAATGCTGGCACTTGAAAACGGCCATCCAGGAGCTCATTGACACCCGCCGAATTGAAGTGCAAGCCCCAGAGACGCCTAACATCACTCAGAATCCATTGCCAACCCATCACGAGACACATATGATTGAGCTAGTACAAAGGGGAGAGTATAAGAAGCCTTCACAAATCTTAATGATGATCAGGGCTAGTGAGGACAGATCAAATGAGAAACCAACAAGGGGGAGAGCATCGATCAAGGTAGAAGAAACAGTTAACAAACCAGTTGTGGTGGCAAAGAAGGAGCTTTTGAGCAGTGTTGCAGTAAAGCAAGAACCAGCTAAAGTCGTAGTGTTGGGGGCATCTGCCAAGCCCGTTGTGATTGTAAAAGGGGCTCGTGCAGAGCCGGTTATCATCAAGCCAGTGACTCAGTTACAAGTATTCAGTGAAAAGGCCGTCCCATGGAATTACGACCGAGTGACAGTGACGTATAAGGGGAAGGAAGTCAAGGAAGAAGTTTGTGAAACCCATGGGCTGACTCGCTCAGGAAGATGCTTTGCTCCTGACGAGCTAAGAAAAGCTAAAATCACCAAAGATAATCCAGTACCAGTAAAGAAAGCTGTAACTGAAGAAGAGGCAGAAGAATTCTTGAAGAAGATGAAGGCACAAGATTATTCCATTGTAGAACAGTTGAGAAAGACCCCGGCACAGATCTCATTGCTATCGTTATTAATCCACTCAGATGAGCACCGCCAGACATTGATGAAAATTTTGAATGAAGCCCATGTTCCTGATAAGATTTCTGTGAACCATCTAGAGAAAATAGCAAACAAGATTTTTGAAGTCAATAGGGTTACGTTTTCTGATGATGAGCTGCCTTTGGAAGGCACTGAGCATAATAGAGCACTCTACCTCACGGTGAAATGTGAAGACTCTATGGTCACCCGGGTGGTGGTTGACAACGGGTCTAGTGCAAACATCTGCCCTCTCTCCACCCTGGAAAAGTTAAAAGTGGACAGTGAGAGAATCCACAAGAATAGTATTTGCGTGCGAGGATTTGATGGAGGAGGAAAGGACACAGTTGGGGTATATAGGTGTTGGAACTGACGAT
>NW_017675145.1:0-5592 GCF_001879085.1 Nicotiana attenuata | reverse complement strand
ACATTCCGTGTTGCAGCAAAATAGTGGCTATTTTTCAATAACTTTGCAAACGCTGGCTATTTTTGAATGACTAGTCCGAAAACTAGCTAGCCCGTGCTATTTTTACGGATACTATCTACATGGCATTGGGTCACTCTCTTGGCTTATGGGCTGCTGGCCCATTTGTGAATCTGTTGGTATTTGAGTTAACTACTCATAGTCTTTGGAACAACACTTGGGTCAAGCGAACGGCCCAACTAATTCAACTTTTCCCATAGCCCAGGAAAAAAATTCCTGCAGCTTAAATTGATGCTGTTCATGGCAAAAGGAAAGTATTTAGATTATTTATTTATTTATAGAAAACGAGCCAAAAGCCGAATGAGCCACTTATTTTTTTTTATTGATTTAATCTCTTATGACATCTTTCCAGGAGATTGAAAATCAAAACACAAGAAGTTTTCCATGTGCGTACTTTTTATTTTTTCAAAGAAAATCCAACAATGGTTCCTCCAAATAAAGAAAAGAAAAAAAAAACTAAAGAAGTCCAGAAATAAAAGATTTACACTTCATATGGAAAGAAACGCTACAAGACTACCCTTGAAGGGAAGTATCATTCTAATATTTAGAAATGACAGTTTGGCTGTACAAACAAGGGTACTATAGGTATTATAAATATTTTAAAGGTTAAATTGGGCATTTGGGCCTAATGTCTTTCATGAGGACACGTGTACTGCCATTTATATGAGCAAACCACGTGTATGCACTCCTAGATATATAGATTTTACTGCTTAATTCTTGATTTATGTTCTATCGCTCAAATTCGAGATAATTTTATCCATGGTCATTGAACTTTTGTGTTTGTTATCCAAAAGTCATTTTTCCTTTTTTAGTTACGTAAAAATCATTCAACTTTGTGTTCATTACACAAAAGTCACTTTTCTTTCTTTTGTTACACAAAAATCATTTTACTTTGCTCTAGTTATCACAAAAGTCACATTTGTACTTGAAAAGTCTATTATGCCCTTGATATATATAAACCTTCATATTTGTATAATACCTTCTATATTATATACTATATTGTAACGACCCGACCGGTCGTTTTTGGAAATTTCGCCCCGATCCCCCATTAACTGTTTCCCCTAAGTTCATTTCTGCTATTTTGGCTTGCCGGGACGTTCGGTGTTGAGTTTTGGAGAGTTTTGGGACACTTAGTCCCTAAATGAGAGCTTAAGAGTTGAAAAATGGTCCGTAATCAGAACACTGTGAAGACGACTTCGGAATGGAAATCCGATGGTTCCGTTAGCTCCGTTAGGTGATTTCGGGGTTGGGAGCGTGTTCGGAATGTATTTTGGAGGCTCGTAGCTCATTTAGGCTTGAAATACCGAAGTTTGAATTTTTGAAGTTTCCGGTCCGATAGTGAGTTTTTGATCCGAGGGTCGGATTGGAATTCTGGAAGTTGCAGTAGTTCCGTCATGTCATTTGGGATGTGTGNCACGGCACCGGACTTTGTCTTTTGATTTTCAGATTCTATTTAGTATATTATTGGCCCCGTAGCAGTGTTCAGACTTCCTTAGATGCTCGTGACTTGTGACACCCCGGTCGGGCTGTGTTGGGGTTGTAAATATTGTTAATTAAAGTCATTTAGGCGTACCTTACTATTCAGTTATGTTTATTTATTTTGAAAGAGTTTACTTGGGTTAGTTGGCTGACCTTGTCTTCACGAGAGGCGCCATCACGATCAGTGCGGGTTTCGGGTCGTGACACTATCATATCACTATGATAGTCGGTCACGGCTTCCAAATCCAACTTGTGATGGATCTCACGAGACAAAGTCAAAACGAGAAATTTTACTTTGAGTGAGACTCAACCAACAAAATTTGTATGAGGCACCTCTAATTATTGGACATGTGGAAATTTAGGTCCCACATAGCTGGCTCCCCCTTTTATCTCTTTGGCAGTTATATTTTTTCCATTTCACCTATCATTTTCTTTACTTTTTACCCATTTTACTGAATGCAAAATGAAAAACCAGTCATTATCATTTCTCTCTCTTCTTATTTTTTTTCCTGAGTTCTCTCTCTTCCTCACTTCTGAATTATGTTCTCCTCATCTTCTTAAAAATTTCAAAAATGGAATCGAATAAGGGAAGTTTTTGGGGTTGTTTATTTTCTGTATGCTTGTGTAAATTCAATAACTCAAAAAGAAGACAGGCTAAAAAAAATTCCCATGAATTTTGGGAGAGAAGAAATGATTTGTTCAATATTTTTTGTAGAAGAAGCACTTATTTCTTAAATTTCATGCTTTTCAATTTTTGCGTACTACGATTATATGATCAATAGTTTTTTTGAAGTTTATTAATCTAGGTATCTCACTGGTGTGCAGTGATACAAACTCAATTTTACAGTTATCTTTTTATTTTGTTATAACTACTTGGGTACATATTTGAATATTTTTTAGGTTTGAATACATTTTCTCTTGTGGTGATCTGGTATTTAGGTTTGAATTTTTGTGTATACTTTATTTTTTCCATGGTTTAAAATTATAGAGTGTTTTCTTAGTGATGCAATGCTAAGTTTGTATCACAGTATTTTATTGTTTGAACTGAAGTGTTAATTAAAGTATTTGATATTCTATTCTTTGAGACTGCATTGGAAAAAGAAGAGGATGAACGAAAGAGAGATGACACATTTTTATCCTCTAATTGCCATATTTGACTGAAAAAAATTGAAGACGATGCAATTTAGTAAGAGGGGAAAGAAGAAAAAGTAAATACGCTGAGAAAAAGAGTGCATAAGTACCGTGGGACCCACTTTTCCACTTGTCCAACAAATAGTGGTGCCTCGTACAAATTTTGTTGGTTGAGTCTCGCTCAAAATAAAATTTCTCAGTCAAAACTCAATATCCTTTCTAGGGGCAGACATACGGTAGATGAAGCGGTGCCACGCGACACCGCTTCGTCGGAAAATTTTAATTTACTAAACATATGTAATTTACATCGTATCGAAACGATTATCAAATATAAAATGACACCACTTGACATGCATTCTCGTTTAGCATGTTGGTTTTGTTTTAACAAGTTGGAGGTTCAATCTGAACTATAACATATTTTTGGCAAACAATTGAAGAGCCTCTTGTTAAAAATTGTGGTTAAGTAGAATTGAACTTGAGACATTTTCTATCTTAAGACTTCACAAAACTAATGTACTACGACTATTATTTATTTAGAAATATGATAATTAACGTTATTTATTTTACACTCTTATATAAAAATCCACACTACTTATACAAAATTCTACGTATGTTCTTGATCATTTGCCTCATACTTTGAGATGCTCCTCCCGGTGATCAAGGAGCAAGGCTATTTGTGATAGGCAACGCTTTAAGCCGCCATCACTCGATGCTATGTCTATCTTCATATTTGTCTTTTTTTCTCATTGCTGATTACCTTTTTCTTTTTTGGGGTATAATATAATATTCAATTCACCAATTTATACTTATTAACTTATTTTTCGACCTAACTTAACTGGACAATAAATCCGGGACAAACCGATTTAAATTATCAGTTTCTAATATGAGCATTATAAGAAGAAAAGGAGGCAATCGACCTTTGTGTATTTTCTAAGGATATCAGTAGGGTTAGTGTTTGAAAGTTCAGTGTATTACTAGTTTAAGAGAAGGTTTCGATGTAAACGAGTGATAAGGGTAATTCTCTTATCCTGTTGCTTTTGGGAATTGACACTTCTTTTCTGTTCTTTTATGCTTTAGCTTATTTCTTTACCTTTTCTCCTTTGAAATTTATGGTGTGTTTTAGGAATGTGATTTTAGACTTCCCCACTAACTTTTCACAAAAGATGGATGGATTTGTATAGTCCTGGCATATGGTCATCATTAAGACTGTAGAGGAAAAAGAGTCTTCCTTCATCTCTAAGGTACCAAAGCCATCAAAGTGTAGGAAATTAATTCTCCTAACACTTTTAGTACTTTAAAACTAATTAAGTGTTATTTTGGCATTTTGTAAAAGACGATATCAAATCAAGCCTAGTGGTTTTGTGCTTTTTCTCTCAACCAAGTGCAATATTTGCTCATATTACGTGATACCACGATACATGCAACTTAACAAACTTAGATTTAAATTTCGTTATGCGTTCAAACATTGTATAGTATTTTACATAGTGAAAACCTTTTCCCTTCTTAACTCATAAACCTCAACACATGTAAATGCACAAATACATACATATATATATATATATATATATGCGCGTGCGCACATATGCAAACTTTTGTGTGTTGCCTAGTGGAAGCTACAAAAGCCTCAATTCTATCTAAATTAGGTAAAGAAGAGAAGGGGCTGTACAAAGGGGCTTTCCAATATTGACATTTTTCAGCCCCATGTTTTTTCTCTAAAGTTGGACCAAAAAGGTGCATGTGACAATTAAATAACCTATCTTATACTAATCTTAAAAGTTAAAGTAGGCAATAACGTGTCACACCCCTTTTTACCCCCAAAAGACATATGTTATGAATTGTTGTGGATTAAAGAGTTTTTCCAATTAAAGTGGTATATTTAAGTAGGGATCGTTTTATTTATAGAATCGCCACTTGAAATTGATTTTTCGGTGTTCCAAGTCACCTTTTATTTGAATCCTTAGTCAAATGATGGTTTGACTCTATTTCTATTGGTCAGCAAAAACAGAAGACCGAGTAAGGGAATATGTTGACCAGAGAGAAGGTGTGAGACACTCCTCGAATCCTGCGGTTCTAGCACGGTCACTTTATTGACTACAACTTGGCTTGAATTAATTTTAGATAAAATGTTTCTTATTTGGGTTTTCGTGTTTTCCCTAGGTCCGCTTTTATTGCTTAATTATTAGAATTATCAAAGGATGTTTTGGATAATAAGATGTCGTAACCACACTACGCAAGCGAATGCATGATCGAGACGAAAATTATTCATTTTTGTCATAACCGTGCTACGCAAGCAAATCTGCAGTCATGACGAAGCACGTTATTACTTTTGGAAAAATTACTACATTTGAGATAATTAATTTGTGAACTTATTAAATGTCAACTACCGCATTATGCAAGCGAATCCGCAGTTATAACATGGGATTAATTAAATTAGAAATTAATTAAAACTATTGGATATGGTATGAGATTATTAAATTAAACATCACGCTACACAAGCGAGTCCATGAATGAAAAAGTTAAAGCACACCTACTAGTAGCCTAGCATTTCAATTATTAAAAGTGATCAAGTTATTTTAAATAAAATAAAAGGGAATCTATTTTTATTTTATTGGAAATTAATGATACAAACAACCAAGGTATTTAAAATTTTGGGCTAGCTTTTATCAATTTCAAGAATGAGAAATTCAAAAATAGTCAGATTCACAAGTGGTCATTCAAAAATAGCTAGAGTTTCAAAAGTAATCGAAATTTAGCCACTTTTCATGGAAAGATAAATCTGAACGAAAAACACTGTTCAAAATTCGGAAAAATACTCCAGTATAATATACTAGAGTTCCAGTATAATATACCGGTCCAGCATAATATACAGGAGATTGGAGCACTGGTGCTCCAATCTCCAGTATATTATGCTGGAACTTTTTAGCG
>NW_017675144.1:18956-74557 GCF_001879085.1 Nicotiana attenuata | reverse complement strand
ATATATATATATATATATATATATATATATATATATATATATATATATATATATATATATATATATATTATCATGTAAGGAAGAGTATAAAGCACGAAGGGTGATGCCGTGCCATTTCATTTATATTGTTATGCTTTTAATATTATGAGGTCATGGCATGAAGGGTGTTTCCCTGAAGGTGAGGATGAGGGACATGCATTATGATGTGATATCTATTTATCGTGTATACATTTCCGCCTTTACCTTGAGCTGTTATCGTCGCAATTAAATATTCTCAGTGATATATTGTTATTGTTCCGTACTTGACCTCTATCTCAATTGTGTTGTGTTGTCCATGTCTTTTACTTGTTTAACTTGCATATACCATGCCCATTTTCCTGCTTTTGAAATTATACTCATGTCATACCTATCCTGTCGCACTCTAGTTTAAACATTCCATCATACTAGTCATTCATGCTCTTACTTGTTAACTTGTGAGGATCATGTGTTTCCTTCTTATTTGTCATATTTGTACTTAGGCCTCCAATATACTAGTTAATTGACGTGGATACCCCCTTGCTTTCCAATTGTTGCTATTACTCACTTGTTAGATCTAATTTTAATGATGAAAATAATATATTTTCTTTTTGGGTAGAAACTCTTGGATTGGCGATATAGTTTAGCAATGATCAAGGAACGTATGGATTGAGTTACAAGATTGAAGGAAGAAGAAATCAAGAGTGAAGATACTGACGGAATCAAGGGACGCGATTAAAGGAAGAAGAAATCACTGAAGATACAGATGGGATCAATTATAGCTAAACTCAAGGAATCAGCTAAATCAAGATCTCGATGAATATTCAATCAAGTGTCTAAATATAGAGGATCAAGATTCCAAGTTCAACAGAGCCGTTACAGAACAACTTTATTCTTGGAAAGAATCAATCTCTTTCCAAGGATCAAATCTCTTAGGTTGGCAAATCTTTCCAGAATTCAAGCCTCTCTCTCAAAGTATTTAAACCTGTAATCACACCTTAGCTAGATATACTTTGATCGAACCAAACACCCTCTCTTTATTCTACTGCAAATAGACGTTGTAGCTCTCTAAGACCTGTTGTGTAACAAGTTAGAGAAGAAAGAGAGAACAACACTGGTGAGGCATTGTATCAAAAGAGACGAGTGATATAGGAACTGAGCTATCACTACATTTCCATTGTACTCGAAGAAACTCATTCACTAAAGATAACTCCCTTGCAACCCAAGGGGACTGGACTAGGATTCACATTGAATCCGAACCAGTATAAAAATTCTGGTGTCTTTAATTCCTGCATTTACTTTCAGCATCTTATATTCTGTTATTATAATTATTAGTTTATTGCATCTAGTCGACTAATTGAAAAACCAGTCAACTAACAGAGATTAAGTTTAAAAATATACAATTCACCCCCCCCCCCCTCTTGTACTTTCAATTGGTACCAGAGAAAGTCTCACATTTTTCTTTTGCTTAATAGCTTGTGAGAAAAGATCATGGCAAATCAAGTTATCATAGGGGCTCTCTTCCAGGAAGGAACTTCACAAGTTAGGCCACCATACTTCAATGGACAACATTTCTCTCACCGGAAAGTGCGTATGGAGATCTATGCCAAGGCTTATGATGTTAAAGTTTGGAGAGTCTTCAAAACGGGGAACTATCCCCTGCCACCTGCTGCTCAACCACTTGCTGATCCTGAGGATATAGATTCATATACAAAAGAGCAAATGGAAGTGGTACAAGTTAACAATAAAGCGAGAAACTTGCTTTACAATGCCATAAGTGGTGAAGAATATGAGAAAATCTCTAGCTGTGACACAGCCAAAGAAATGTGGGACAAGCTTGAGGTTACATATGAAGGAACCAGCAAAGTAAAGGAAACACATATCAACATGTTGGTTCATGATTACGAACTCTTTTCAATGAAAGAAGGAGAGTCTATTGAGGAGATGTTTGCTAGATTCAGCAAAATAATTAGCGATCTAAAAGCATTTGGCAAATCATATACGTGATCAAGTCAGAAAAATTCTCAGAAGTCTACCAACCATGTGGCAGACCAAAGTGGTCACTTGAATCTCAGGATCTAAACAAGTTATCCTATGATGAACTACGAGGAGAACTCATAGCCTTTGAAAATACACATCTCAAGAAGACTAGTCAAGAAGAAAAAAGGAAAACAGTCGCATTCAAGGCCTCAACTGAAATAGCTGAAAATGAAATCGATGATGATCCCGAAGCTCTCCAAGAAGAGATTGCTATGCTATCAAGAAACATGGATGGCTTAATGAGAAGATTCAGGAATACGAGGAAAGAAAGAATTCCACCTAGGAGATCCAGGCAATACAACGAACAGGACAAGAATGATGGAAAATGCTATGAGTGTGGAAGATTTGGACACATTCAAGCTGAGTGCCCAGATCTAAAAAGAAAAATTTCTAGAGGCTTTAACAAGAACAAATCTTTTGGAAGTTGGAGCGATGAAGACAGTTCAGAACACGAAGAAATAGCAAATCTTTGCTTCATGACGATTTTGGAAAACGAGATGAACAAATCCTCAGGATGCTGGACGGATGAGGACACTTCAGATGACGAATGCAAAGATGACAATGATAACTGTTTCATGGCACGAGGTGAAACAAGTGAGGTAAGATCTTATAACTGCGAAAGATGCAATGAATTGCAGGACATTCTTGATTTAACTTTGAAAGAGTCTCAAAAAATGATGAATGAGCTCAAGAGACTTAATAAAGAAGTTAAAGACTGGAAACTCAAACATGAAGTATGTGAAATTGAAAAAGAAGTACTTCAAGAAGAGTTTGAGGAATTGCAAATGCAACTCAACGGCATGCGCAAATCCACCAGTCACAGTTCTGTCATCAAACCAGGCGACCTACAAGTCAACTGGAAAAACCAGCTAGAACAAGGTCTACTAGTACTAACACAAATGAAAGACCTAAAAGTGGGTCAGGAGTTACGCGTCACTACTGTAACAAAAGTGGACATAAATATTCTTTTTGTTGCTTTCGTAAAGCAAATGTCTCAGGATGGGTTTGGAAACCAAAAAACAATTTTGAATCTAGTAATACTAACCCTCCAGGACCCAAGCAAGCTTGGGTACCTAAAAGAAAGTAATCACTATGTTTTGTAGGAACACCACAGAATAAGCCGCAAAGGAAAATGGTACTTAGACAGTGTGTGTTCCAGTCACATGACAGGTGATAAAAACCTGTTCAAAGAAGTTATAAAAATTGATGGAGGAAGCGTTAAGTTTGGAGATGACTCAAATGGATAGATAATTGGTACTGGAACAATTCCCTTCAATAACAACTGTGACATCACTAAAGTTTATCTCGTCGAAGGACTCAACTACAATCTCCTGAGCATAAGTCAACTATGCGATTCGGAATATGAGGTAAATTTTAAGAAAACAGGCTGTGCTATTGAATACGAGACAGGTAAAACAGTCCTCCCAGGAAAAATGTACAGAAATATTTATATTCTTGATGGTCTTGAAAAGATAGATGGTCATATTTGCTTAACATCTATGTCTGATGATCCATGGTTATGGCATAGAAAACTTGGTCATGCAAGCATGCATTTGATAGAAAAATTATCCAAACATGAGTTAGTTATTGGTCTACCCAAACTGAATTTTTCTAGAACTCATATCTGTGATGCATGTCAAATAGGTAAGCAAACCAGAAACTCTTTCAAAAATAAAGATATTGTATCTACTTCTGAACCTTTGCAATTGCTTCATATGGATCTATTTGGGCCTACTAGAACTACTAGTATAGGAGGAAAAAGATATGTTTTTGTTACTGTTGATGATTATTCACGTTTCACTTGGGTAATTTTCTTATTTCATAAAGATGAAACATTAAGAAGTTTTGAGATTTTCTGCAAAAAGATTGAAAGAGAAAAGGGATATCTGATTTCAACAATTCAGAGTGATCATGGAGGAGAATTTGAAAGTAGAGCATTTGAAGATTTCTGTAATGATCAGGGATACACTCATAATTTCTCTGCACCGCGGTCACCACAACAAAATGGGGTTGTTGAGAGGAAAAACAGAACCCTCCAAGACATGGCAAGAACCATGTTACTAGATCATTCACTGCCAAATTATTTTTGGGCAGAAGGTGTAAGTACATCTTGTCACATTCTCAACCGATGTCTCATAAGGCCCATTCTGAAGAAGACTCCTTATGAACTATGGAAAGGTAAACGTCCTAATATCAGTTATTTTCATCCCTTCGGAAGTAAGTGTTTCATTCACAATAACGACAAGGACAACCTTGGAAAATTCGATCCAAGAAGTGATGAAGGTATTTTTCTGGGCTACTTTTTAAATAGTAGATCTTTTAGAGTCTTTAATAAACGCACATTATGTGTGGAAGAATCTGTACATGTTATATTCGATGAAAATAATCCCTTGGTCGAGAAAGGAATTACTGCAGGTAATGAAGATCAAGCTTAAGAAATTCAGGAGACAAGAATATCTCAAGAGTCAACTGATAAATCTGCTACGGTAGAGTCAACTAATGAAATCAGCAGTAGTGTACCAGATCATCTGATCGAGTCGACTACTAATGTAGTGCGTCCAAATGAATGGAGAAGCGAACCTGAATATCCTCAAAAATTCATCATAGTGGATCCAAATGAAGGAATGAAAACTAGAGGAGCTCTCAAAAAGAAAGCAAATTTAGCATTAATTTCTCAGGTTGAACCAAAGAAGATAGAGGAAGCTCTAAAAGACTCAAGTCGGGTACAAGCAATGCAGGAAGAGTTAGATCAGTTTGGTAAAAATCAAGTGTGGAAACTGATACCCAAACCTGAAAATGTTTCTGTAATTGGAACAAAGTGGGTCTTCAAAACAAATTGAATGAGGATGGAAAGGTCGTAAGGAATAAAGCCAGAATAGTTTCTCAGGGATATTCACAATAGGAAGGAGTTGACTATGACGAAACTTTCGCTCCAGTAGCTCGCTTGGAGTCTATACTAATCCTTCTGGCATATGCATCGTTTAAGGGATTCAGGTTGTTTCAAATGGACGTCAAAAGTGCCTTTTTGAACGGATTTATTGAAGAAGAAGTATACGTGAAACAACCGCCTGGGTTTGTAGATTCAAAGTTTCCCTACCATGTATATAAGCTCACCAAAGCACTATATGGACTAAAGCAAGCTGCACGAGCATGGTATGATAGACTTAGTTCCTTTCTTACGGATCATGGCTTCACAAGAGGTAATGTAGACACTACCTTGTTTATTAAAATATCACTAGAAGGTAATCCCATTATTCAGATTTATGTTGATGATATTATATTTGGTAGTGCTAACCCTCTTATGTGCAAGGAATTTTCAAATCTCATGCGAAGTGAATTCGAAATGAGCATGATGGGAGAGCTAACATTCTTCCTTGGACTTCAAATTCAACAATATGAAGAAGGAACCTTTATATGTCAGACCAAATACACAAAGGAACTGATTCAAAAATTTGGCATGAGCAATGCTAAATCCATTGGCACACCAATGAGTCCTTCAACGAGTCTTGACAAAGATGAAAAGGGAATCCCTGTTGATGAAACTAAGTATCGTGGAATGATTGGCTCATTACTGTATCTGACTACAAGTCGACCGGATATTATGTTCAGTGTGTGTAAATGTGTCAGGTTTCAGTCAGCTCCTAAGGTCTCATCTGACTGCAGCAAAGAGAATCATTCGATAACTCATTGGAACTGTATCCCATGGACTATGGTATCCTCGCTCTAACTATTTTAAATTAGAAGGTTTTTCAGATGCTGAACTTGCAGGTGATGAGGAAGATATAAAGAGCACAAGTGGTACATGTCAATTACTTGGAAAAGCATTGATATCCTGGAACAGTAGAAAACAAGCATCAGTTGCATTATCTGCCACTGAAGCTGAATACATTGCTATTGGAAAATGCTGTGCTCAATTACTGTGGATGTCCCATCAACTGGATGACTATGAACTTTCTTTTAAACCTATACAAATTTTTTGTGATAATTCTAGTGCTATTTGTCTCTCTAAAAATCCTGTTCATCACTCTAGAGCAAAGCATATAGATATTAAGCATCACTTCATTAGAGATCATGTTCTTAAGGGAAATATTGAAATATCCTTTATAGGAACAGCTGATCAACTAGCGGATATATTTACCAAGCCACTGTTAGAAGAAAGATTCTATTCACTTAGAAAACTTCTTGGCATTATTTGCATTAATAGCTAATAATAGGACCTTTGTGCCATTATTTAATCTTATATATAGAAAAGTCCACATTTTCTTTATGCATTAAGTACGCCTCCGTTTTCCGTCCTTTTTTATTCTCTTTTCACATCAGTCACAGACCTCTAAAAAGGAAAACCAATCATCGCGTCTGATCAACTGACGCCTTTTGCTTTTCTGTACTCAACAGTCAGAAAACCCTTTTTATGCTGTCTTCTCATATCAATCTCCATTGTCTCTATCGCCCTTATACCCCTTCTCCGAAATCTTGCTCCACCACTAACCTCCTACAATGGCTAAACAATCCAAAACTCCTTCTGTCTCCACTAGAAAGAGCACCCGCTCCAAAGGAAAACCCCCTTCTCAACCCTTGAATAGGTAGACCTAGGGTCCGATCACTCTGAGGGGTTTGCCTTCTCTCAGGCGGATTTCTCCGATCATTCTCAACCCTTAGGAGAAAAAGCCCTGGGTAAAAGACCCATGGAAGAACCCCCTGTCTCCTCCACTCCAAAGAAATCAAAAGTTGACCTTTCTAGTTCCCTTGAATCGGAACTCAATTTCTGGGACTCTCCTAACAGGGACCTCTTTCTTGCCCTAACAAACAAGCCTATTGCTCATGGGAGGGTGGTCAACCATGATGACATAGAAGACCTAAATTGTAAGGTAAAGGACCTTTTTGTTTATCAAGGGTGGTCAAAGTTCTTTTCTGTTCCTCCTCCTAAAGTCTATGAACCTCTTGTGAGAATGTTCTATGCAAATCTTCGTTCCAGTAGGTCTGATAAGTTGGAATCCTTAGTACTAGGAAAGCGTATTGTTCTTGACTATTCCATGTTTGATTCGATCTTTCAGTGCAAGTGTTCTGGTTTCCCTAAGCTCTTTAAAAATTCCTGGCCCGATGATTTTGAAATTTCTTTTGATCAAGCCAAAAGATGTATTGCTGAGTGTCCATCTGAATCCCTTCCCAACCAACTAGGTCCTAGTGATGTTAGTTTTGAAACTCGTGTTCTAGCTCACATTGTGGCAACTACTCTACTTCCCCGTATTGGGTCTTTCTCAACCTTCTCTTTACGAGATACTTTTCTGGTCTACTGTCTTGTGACCTAACTCAAAATCAAGCTGTCCTCCCGGGTTATCAATTTCATGATTGAAAGTGCCGAAGATCCCACCAGTCTACCCTATGGAATGGCCATCACCCACATTCTGGAAGCCCATAATATTTCCCTCTCTGCATACTCCTTTACCACTGTTTCAAAATCATACAACTCCAGAGCCTTTGCAAGTATGGTATACGTGTGTGTGAAGGGTTCATGGGTCAAGAAACAGGAGAGTGATGTCAAGTCTGCCCATACAGAATCCAAGACCAAACCTTCTGCTCCTCTTCCTAACTTTAGTGAATTTGACCTGTCTGAGAAAATTAGCGCCATTGGGAAAGAGCTCTCTGCAATCAAGGATCTTCTCATTGCCACCCAGTCCACTGTTGGTACCATTCATGCTATCTCCAAGAAAACAGGGTCTGATGTCTCCAAAATACGGGTTGCAGTTCTCAGAGTCAGGGAAAATGCTGTCAAGGCTTTCAAGGAGGTTCATGACAGGCTTGATGGAATGAGTATCTCAGCCAACGCCAGCTTTGATCAACTAAAGGAGGCCGTCTGCAACACTTTTACCTATTTTCTGCGTCGTTAGTGTGGAAGTTTAAGACAATTTTTTTTGTTGTGCTGTTTTTGGACTGAGATATCAGTCAGTGGATATTTTTCTTTCTTCTTTTGTTATGGTCTAACTCTACCAGTACATTCTGCTATGGATTCTGTTTATGCATGCTATTGTGTTATTCCCTCTTTGTTGATGCCAAAAAGGGGGAGAAAGGATATATGTATTGTGTGCAGGTATATGTATCTTGTGCAGGTATATGTATCTTATGCAGGTATATAACATGTCAACTATGGCACTCCTTGAGGAGGAGTCATAGATCCTGAGGATGTCGACTACATGCGCTTCAAGCTACTCACTCCTCCTATCGAGGGGGAGTAAACCACAGAGAAGTCAACTGATGCAGTCGACTATATGCACCTCAAATTACTTACTGCTCCTATTAAGGGGGAGCAAACTACAGGGAAGTCAACTGGTGTTTATACATATATTATTTTGTCATCATCAAAAAGAGGGAGATTGTTAGATCTAATTTTAATTATGAAAATAATATATTTGCTTTTTGTGTAGAAACTCTTGGATTGGCGAAATCAATTAGCAATGATCAAGAAACGTATGGATTGAGTTACCAGATTGAAGGAATATAGGTGCGGTTAAAGGAAGAAGAAATCAAGAGTGAAGATACTAACGGAATCAAGGGACGCGATTAAAGGAAGAAGAAATCACTGAAGATACAGATGGGATCAATTATAGCTTAACTCAAGGAATCAGCTAAATCAAGATCTTGCTGAATATTCAATCAAGTGTCTAAATAGAGGATCAAGATTCCAAGTTCAACAGAGCCATTACAGAACAACTTTATTCTTGGAAAGAATCAATCTCTTTCCAAGGATCAAATCTCTTGGGTTGGCAAATCTTTCCAGAATTCAAGCCTCTCTCTCAAAGTATTTATACCTGTAATCACACCTTAGCTAGATATACTTTGATCGAACCAAACACCCTCTCTCTGTTCTACTGCAAACAAACATTGTAGCTCTCTAAGACCTGCTGTGTAACAAGTTAGAGAAGAAAGAGAGAACAACACTGGTGAGGCATTGTATCAAAAGAGACGAGTGATATAAGAACTTAGCTATCACGACATTTCCATTGTACTCGAAGAAACTCATTCACTAAAGAGAACTCCCTTGCAACCCAAGGGGACTGGATTACGATTCACATTGAATCCGAACCAGTATAAAAATTCTAGTGTCTTTAATTCCTGCATTTACTTTCAGCATCTTATATTCTGTTATTACAACTGTTAGTTTATTGCATCTAATCGACTAATTGAAAAACCAGTCAACTAGCAGAGATTAAGTTTAAAAATATACAATTTACCCCCCCCCCCCCTCTTGTGCTTTCATCCCCGAGGAGTGGAACTATGCTCGTATGTGTTTTTCCCAAATGGTTGTTTGTCGTTTCTTTTTGGCGATCTGATCGTTCTCCCTCTTTTCTCTTTTTTTTTTGTGTAGCCGAGAGGGAACCTCCTTCGCTAGTCACCGACATTCGCGACTGGGTAAGCCAGATTTTGCTTCATACGATGGGGATTCGTGAGTGCTCGCAGTTTAATGAGAGGTTTGGGAGCAGACCTTCGGCCGGTGAGTCATTTCGCTTTGATCTTAGTAATTTTGGCCTTTGTATCATCCTTTCTTTCCTTTCGTTTTTTACTTGTCTTTCTTTGCTGGTAGGTCGGAGGGCTTCGAGGAGGGTGAGGGCGCCAGTCAAGTACTTCGATCGAGCCTATACTTACTGTGGCTGCAAGCGAGCCTGCTGAGACTGCTGTTACCCCTCGGACCCCGGCCTCGCGTGGGCCTAGCCGCCAAGCTGCTGCCCCGCTAGCGGAGATTTTGGCTTCTATAGTGTTTCATTTGGTGGATGAGTCGGACCAGGGCAAAGACGAAGAGGCTCCATTTAAAAGGCGAAGGATAGAGGTTGATGAAGGAGTTATCGAGGATGAGGAGCCTGCGGGGGGTGAACCCGAGTTGACCACGGCCGAGCTGGGGGGCGGTATGGCTTTGGATGCAGAGACCGTGCCTCCTTCGGACGGAGATCACCTCCGTGGAAGAAGGGGAGCGACCAGAGGTGGCTGCGATCATTCTGAGGAGTGATCCGTCAACGTGAGGGCAGGCCAACGTTCCCTCTTCGGCTGAGGAGAGGACGAAAAGAGTGGTCGTAGATGATTGCGAATCCGGCTCCGATTCGATCCCGAGGAGGTGAGAATATTCGACGAAGGGCTTACCCGGGTGGAGGTGAGAACGGATGGGTCCTCTCGCTCTATCGTAATCCCTTTGGACTGCGATTTGTTGCAGGATACGATGAGAATGGTCCCTTCCTTTGCCCCACTCTACTCTGTCGCCGAGAACAGGACTCTCCAGGCGCTCAAGGATTCCGACTTGTCACTGGACATATCCAGGATGGCTCTGAGGGTGAGTTTCCTTCCTCATTATTTCTGCATTTCGCGCCTTTTTCCTCTTTCTATCTTTACTGATTTTTGGCTCTTTCTTTTTCTTTTTCCTCTCCTTTTTTTAGACTTTTATTTTGGAGATCGAGAGCGCCCGTCGGGAGGAAAAGCGGAAGGTTGTTTTTCAGAAAATGGTTTCAAAGTACATCCGGTATCGTGACAAGTACCGCGAGATGCGTGCACGGTTCAGAGCAGGCGGCAACCTCCACTCCCTTAAAGAGGAGTTGGAACAGAAGGACGAGGAGCTTGCGAACTATTGGCAGATGCAGTGAGCTCGAGGGGTTTCTTAGGGCCAAGGACGATGAGCTCGAGGTGAGCAAGAAGGTCATGGCCGAGTGCGTCGATCTTCAAGTGCAAGTGGCGTCCCTGCGAGCCGAGCTTGAGCAAAGCTCAATTACAGTTGTCGGTCTGAGTGGTGAGTTGGCTGAGAAAGCGGTAGAGTTGGAGGGGACTGAGGAGGCTCGAGTAGCGGCTTTGGCAAGGCAGCGGCATTAGAGGACTCTATCCGCTCCTCAGGTCTGAACGTGCAACTGATGCGGAAACGGCCGCGCTAAGGGAGGAGCGGATTGATGAGCGAATTGGCGGGCTTGAGAAGATGTCTCGAGCCTAAGTGAGCAAGTTGCCGCTCTTGAGGCCGAGAAGGAACGGTTGTTGGCTCGACCTTCTTCCTTTCATGCTTCCGCTTTCCCCGACGTTCCTCGTCATTTATACGAGATGTGAATCCATGCTGAGGCTCAGCTGGACATATATAGGAACTTGATGACGACGGGGAAGGTTCCTGAGGCCAACTTCGAAGATGCCCGTGTTAAAGCACGTGATGCCAGGCTTGCCGGTGGTTATGCCAGGCTTGCATCTGATGCTTGGTATGACGATGAGTATGTTGATGGCACGGGTGATGGTGAAGATGGTGGAGATGGTGTAGTGTGATACTTTTGTACTTAGTTTTTGTTCTTTTCTTTCTTTCTTCTTTTTTGTGGGGGCGTCTTTCTAGCCCTTTGTAACATATTTTATTTCTTGGAATGGAATGACTATGACTTTTTGCTGTATGTTCTTGGCCCTTTTTGCTTTTCTTCGAATGTTTTTCTTTGTAAGAGTTCTTGACTGTTAGTTGATTCGAACGAGGTCAAATGTTAAGTAATTCGAACGAAGTCGAATGCTAGTTGATTTGAATGAGGTCGAATGTTAATCAATTCGAGCGAGGTCAAATGTGAGTCGATTCGAGCGAGGTCAATTGTTGACTCTTAGTTGATTCTAATGAGGTCGAATGTTAATTAATTCGAGCAAGGTTGAATGTGAGTCGATTCGAGCGAGGTATAATGTTGACGCTTAGTTGATTCGAACGAGGTCGAATGTTAATTAATTCGAGCGAGGTTGAATGTGAGTCGATTCGAGCGAGGTCGAATGTTGACTCTTAGTTGATTCGAACGAGGCCGAATGTTAATTAATTCTAATGAAGTCGAATGTTAGTTAATTCGAACGAGGTCGAATGTTAATGAGTTCGAATGAGGTCGAATGTGAGTCGATTCGAGCGAGGTCAAATGTTGACTCTTAGTTGATTCGAACGAGGTCGAATGTTAATTAATTCGAACGAAGTCAAATGTTAGTTAATTCGAACGAGGTCGAATGTTAATCAATTCAAACGAGGTCGAATGTGAGTCGATTCGAGCGAGGTTGAATGTATTGTTAATTAATTCGAGCGAGGTTGAATGTGAGTCGGTTTGAGCGAGGTCGAATGTTGACTCTTTGTTTATTCGAACGAGGTTGAATGTTAATTAATTCTAACGAAGTCGGATGTTAGTTAATTTGAACGAGGTCCAATATTAATCAGTTCGAACGAGGTCGAATATGATTCAATTCGAGCGAGGTCAAATTTTGACTCTTAGTTAATTCGAACGAGGTCGAATGTTAATCAATTCGAACGAGATCGAATGTGAGTCGATTCGAGTGAGGTCGAATGTTGACTCTTAAGTGATTTGAACAAAGTCGAATGTTAATTAATTCGAACGAAGTCGAATGTTAATCAATTCGACGAGGTCGAATGTGAGTCAATTCGAACGAGGTCAAATGTTGACTCTTAGTTTGGCGTAATGTATGAACTTGGTAGAGAAATGAGAAACTCGTGTGTTTGCATATTTCGCGTTGTTTATACATTCATTGGAGAAGTTTACATGTTTTTGCTCTGTTCATGCTTACATTGGAGAAGTCCTAGTTTACTTGTCCCTTCATTGGTCGACCTGGAAAAGTAGTTGAGAGGTCGAGCGATGAACTTATACTTAACTTCGAGACGCCCTCATTGTCGCCTCGTTAAAAAACTCCCCGAGAAAACCCAATTGGGACAAAACTCAGGTGAGGGAAAAAGAGTATGACTCGGGAGACGTCAACCCTTAGAAGTTGAAGTATTTGAGGTGGGCGACGTTCTAATTGTTTGGTAGTAATTTTCCCTCCATTGTTTCTAGATCGAACCACCCTTTGCTTACCGCCGCCGTGATTTTGTATGGGCCTTCCCAATTGGTTCCCAGTTTGCCTTCCCGTGGGTCCTTGCTTGCTTGTGTTTTGGCTTTGAGTACATAGTCCCCGACTTTGAGTGGCCTGACATTGGCTTTTTTGTTGTAGTACCGCTTTGCCTGTTGTTTTTGAGCTACCATTCTTATATAGGACATGTCTCTCCGCTCTTCGGCTTCGTCGAGGTCTTGCCTTATGCTTTCATCATTGCTTGGCCTGATCTCCTTTGAATGCCTTAGACTTGGTTTACCGACTTTGACCAGTATTACTACATCAGTCCCATAGACTAGTGAATATGGCGTTTCTCCTGTGCTTGTTTTCGACGTCGTGTGGTATGCCCATAACACTTTCAGCAATAATTCTGGCCACAGTCCCTTGGCGTTCTCGAGCTTCTTTTTCATGATTTTCAATATTGTTTTGTTGGAGGACTCCGCCTGCCCGTTGCCCGCGGGATGATATGGCATGGAGAGTATTCTTTTGATGTGCCATTTTTCGAAGAACTCGACGGTCTTTTTCCCAGTGAACTGGGGTTCGTTGTCACAACTGATTTCTTTGGGGATGCCGAAGCGGCATATGATGTTTCTCCATATGAATGTGATTACTTCTTGCTCGCGTATTTGGGCGAATGCACCTACTTCTACCCACTTGGAAAAATAGTCAGTTAAAACTGAAAGAAATCGTACATTACCTCGTCCCGCTGGGAGGGGTCCGACTATGTCCATTCCCCATTTGATGAAAGGCCAGGGTGAGGTGACTGAGTGGAGGTGCTCGCCCGCTTGGTGAATCTTAGGAGCGTATTTTTGGCATTGCTCGCACCTTCTGACGAAGTTGGCGGATTCCTTTTTCATCGTGGGACAATAGTAGCCTGCTCGTATGAGGCATCTGACGAGAGCTCAATTGCCGGTATGAGCTCCGCAATGGCCTTCGTGTACTTCTTCGAGGGAGTGCCGCATTTGATTCTGTCCTAAGAACTTTTCTAGGGGACCGCCAAATGTTCTTTTGTACAAGTCGTTATTGACGATGTGTACCTGGCCGCCTGCATTCGAAGCTTCTTGGCTTCTTTTTTATGGGGTGGGAGCACTCCGTCCTGCAAGTATGAGATAATACGATTGCGCCAGTCCCAAGTCAAGTTTATAGTTCGTACCTCGATTTGATCTATTGAAGAATGGAGGAGAGTAACCACGTCCCCCTTTCCGGTTATACTTTTGGTGGCCGCTGCCAGTTTAGCGAGGCCGTCCGCTTCGATGTTCTGCGCTCAAGGTATTTGATCGAGTTGGCATTCGTCGAACTCGGGTAATAGTTTGCAAATTTTGGCCTGGTATTTCTTTAGTCGTTTCTCCTTAATTTGGAAAGTCCCTATAACTTGGTTGACGACGAGTTGCGAGTCGCATCGCAAGACTACTTGCCGAGCTCCGTACTTGAGTGCCAACTTTAACCCTGAAATCACGGTCTCATACTCGGACTCATTGTTGGTCATATCAGGGCATCGTATGGACTGGAAAACTATTTCTCCTGTTGGGACCTCGAGCACGAGTCCCAGTCCAGATCCTGATGCGTGAGAAGCGCATCGGTGTACAGAATCCATTGGTCGTGTATTTTGGCGGATATACTGGCAGTTTCCCTTTTGACTTCAGGCGTTATCTTTGCACTGAAGTCGGCGATGAAGTCGGCAAGTACTTGCGACTTTATCGCCATTCGCGGCTGATAGGTTATATCGTGCTTGCTTAGCCGTATGGCCCACTTGGCCAATCTGCCCGATAGTTCGGGTTTGTGCAGGATATTCCTAAGAGGGAAAGTCGTGACCACCGAGAGGGGGTGGCACTGGAAATAGGGTCTAAGCTTTCGTGAGGCTATGACCAAGGACAGGGCAAGATTCTCGAGGTGGGGGTACCTCATTTCAGCGTCGACCAAAGTTTTGCTAATGTAATAGATTGGAGACTACGTACCTTTATTTTCTTGTACCAGCACTGCACTTACTGCGACATCGGACACGGCCAGGTAGACGAGGCGGCGCTATCCGAGTTCTCCCTTAGCGAGCAACGATAGCGAAGACAGGCACCTTTAGTTCTTTTAAGGCGTTGACGCACCCTGTAAGGCCCCGTAAAATTCTTCCTAAAACCAGGAATTTCGTGGTGCCAAGTTAGATTTATGTTTTATAATAGTACCACAAATCTTTTCCACTCAACGCTAAATTTTTTAGTTCGGACTTTTTGGATTGATCAGTACGCTACAGAGTTAAAGGAAAACGTTTTGCAGAAGTGTTCGTTTCTACGGCCCATTATGTGGCCGCATAATCACTCTACGGGCCGCATAATCACTCTGTGGGCTGCATAATCACCTGCGGGCCGTATTTTGGCCACAGAGTGAGGCAGTCTTTTTTGCCAATTTTGAGGTCCGTTTACTGCCAATTATGCGGCCGCATAACCATTACGCGGGCCGTACTTTGGCCGCATAACCATTCTTGAACTTTTGCAAAGGGAGGTTCTACGACGCGTTATGCGACCAGAGAACAAGTATGCGGACCGCATAGTGGCCGCAGACCAAGGCACAAATTTTAGTCCCTAAGGATCGCACTCCGCGGCCATTCCGTGAACCGTATAGCCGTTATGCGGTCGCATATGCGACCGCAGGTCCATATCGGGGCTCCAAATTTCTGAATATTAAACCCGATCCCATGTCGTTTAAACATATGTTATGGTTTATTTTGAGCATATTTCTGATGCCTTAGAGTGAGAGAAAGAGTCCTAGAGTGAGAGAGTGATCTCCAACTAATTATTCCTCAATTCTTGCACAAAACCTTGAAGATTGTCAAGTAAAGTTCCCTAAGTCTTCACCTTAAAGGTAAGAATTTATGCCCTAGCTCATAATTTCGAAATTTCTACTAAACTAGGTAATTAGCAAGATGCTTCATGGGCTTTAGGGTTATTTGTTTTGCATGCATGAGTTGTGAAAGAATATAGGAAGAAAGTGAGTTAAAAATGGTAAAGGATGGGGTGTGGTTTGATAGAATCTTCACAAAAAGGTCTTAAAAATATAATGCACACCTAGTGCTTGATAATGTGCTCAAATGAGCTAGAATCTTGATCATCCTTCTAATTCTTGAATCAACTTGTGACATTCCTAAAATAGATTGAAGGTGCTAAGAGTTCCGAAATTTATTGTAGAACTTAAGAAAAGCTCTATCGAGGTATGTATGGCTAAAATCCCCTCTTCTTAGAATAGAACTCCCCCCCCCTCCCTTTGGTATTCATGAAATCGGTGTAAGTCACAAATCGATCGTATAGAACTTGCTATTCCAAATGTGCTTTCGTGGAAGGAAATAAGTGCAATATGTGTTCCTGTTCTTTCATCATGTTATCTCATCATTTGGTAATGTATTAAAGATATGGAATATGTGTAACAAATGCTTAGACTTCTAGTCAAATTCGAATAAAGATTATTATGTCAAATTGTGTGAAAAAGCCTCTATGTTCTCTAGAACCTAAATTGCTCCCATGTGTAACCAAGTCGTGAATGAAAGACCTTGATGCTATTGATATGATAATGACATTGAATGTGTAAAAAAGAGAAACATGAATTTTAAAATACGGCCAAGTGCCAAGAACAACTTAATGAATGAGGCCACTTGTGCCAATGTATTGAAAGATGGGAAAGATATATGAAGTGAAATGATTGATTGAAAGGATGATGTCTCGAGTGAGATGGCCTAGCCGATCGGGCCGTGATCGGACGCCATGCCGCACACATGGTGGTAACTGTGCTGGAAATGATTGATTGATAGTGTGGATATGGTTGATGTCTCAAATGAGATGACCTAGCCGATTGAGTCGAGATCGGACTCCGTGTAGGAACACAGTGGTATTGTGGATTGTGGCACATGGCACTAAGATACCAACCTAATAAGATGGAAATTGAACCGAGTACTTATGTGATCCTTACTTGATGTTTTAGTATTGTTTGAAGCTCTTGTGGTACATCATGAATGCTTCCCCTTGTTTCGTTGTTCATTCTATTTAGACTGGTGTTTAGCTTTACATACTAGTACTATTCGACAGTACTAACGTCTCTTTTGCCGGGGGCGCTACATCTTTAAATGTATGTAGGTGGTTCCATAGCAGGCAGTGCCGATCGCAGCTAGTGGCGCACCCTCTTTCCATCTGACTTGGTGAGCCCCACATCATTTCGAGGTCCTGTAATTCTTTTTATCTTTTGTTCACCTTTTTATCATGTTTTGAGGTATAGCGGGGCCTTGTTGCCGGCACTTTTGTAGCACTCTCTTTTGTATCTATTTAGAGGCTTCGCAGACATTATGTGGGTTGTATATGGGTGTTGGGAAGCTTAATGGATTATGTTGTGTTTTGGACTCTTGTTCCACTAAATCGTAAGGTGTATGTATTTTGAAACTTAACAGTGATGTAACTAATGAAATGGCTTAGTAATGTACTTGTATGATCTCATATTGCTCAATTAATGAAAACATGCCTTCTCTTGATCGTAAGTGAGTTGGGTAGAAAGTGTTTAACAAGCTTGCTCGGCCGGGTTCACTCGGTTAAGCACCGGTCTCACTCCCCGAGCTTGGGGTGTGACAAACTTGCTATCAGAGCCTAAGGTTTTAAAATGTCCTAGGATGTCTCGAAGCCGTGTCTGGTAGAGCCCTTTTTATCGGTGTGTTGTCGATCACATCTATAATTAGGGGGCTACTTGGACATTTAAGAATAATACCCTTCTTTGTTGATCTATATCGTGCGATAGAACTGAATGTGAGGTTGTTCTCCTCTAACTCGTGCATTGTTCTAACTTTCAATAAATGGCATCTAAGAAGAAAGCAAGAACTGGCCAAGAAGCCAATGCCACCCCAAGAGTGGCTGTTGATTCTCTACTTGATGGTGCGGGTGAGGATAATCCCCTGACTATTACACTACCTAATTCTTCTATACCAGAACAGACTGCACCAACCCCTACATCTACTGAGGGTGCAACTATCCCTCCCACCGATATTCTTATTCCACCTCCAGCCCCAGCTTCCGGTTCTGGTATTTCTGATGGGGATCTTAGGGGGGCTATCTAGATGCTGACAGAGTTAGTGGCTTCTCAGGCCCAAAGGTCGACTGTTGCACCCACATCTTCTAGTCAACAAGGGGATTCTACTGGTTCTGGGGTGAATAGGTTTCTCCAGTTAGACCCTTCAGTGTTCACAGGTACTGATCCCGAGGCAGACCCTCAGGATTTCATTGATGAGATGCATAAGACTCTCCGGGTTATGCGCGCTACTGAGACAGAGGGAGTGGAGTTGGCCGCCTATCGCCTAAAAGGGGTGGCATATTCATGGTTCGAGATATGGGAGAATTCCCGTGATGAGGGGAGCCCTCCGGCGAGGTGGAGTGAGTTTGCGGATGCTTTTAAGGACCATTTCTTGCCTGCCGAAACTAAGGCAGCATGTGCCGCAGAGTTTGAGAACCTTAAACAGGGTAGTTGGAGTGTGTGGGAGTATCACATGCAGTTCGCGTGCCTATCAAATATGTCATTCACATGATGCCCACCATAGAGGCCAAAGTGCGCCGGTTTGTGCAGGGCCTTAGCCCTTTGGTTATCAATGAGGCTGCCACAGCTGCTTTAAATTTTGATATGAACTATGGAAAGATAGTGGTGTTTGCTCAAGCTACAGAGACCCGCAAGTTGAAGAACAGGATGGAAAGAGAGGGTAGCAGCAAGGCCCGATCCGCGGGCAATCCCGGAGATTCATTTGGTGGGGGAAGGTCAGTCTTTAGGGGAGGATCGTCAGGGCCATCTTAGTCCAATGCTCAGTCTTCAGCCAATGCACCGCCAGCAGGGCACAGTCAGCAGCAGGGGAGTCGATTCAGGCCCAATCAGTGCAGCAGGGGACCGCACCAGCAAGGCTAATTAGGAGGGAGATTCCAGCAGCAGCGGAGGCCCCCATGCCCCAAGTGTGGGATGATGCATTTAAGGATCTCCTACATGGACCTGCCAGTATGTTATTGGTGCCGGATGAGAGGCCATATTCAGAGGGAATGTCGAGTATCCCGCTAGGGTGCGGGCAAGGGCACAACACAACCATCCAGTTCTGCAGCTGCTACATCTCAGCACCCCCTCCAGCTTGAATCTCTCCAACACCAGCAGGGCATGGTGCAGCTAGGGGTGGTGCTCAGGGTTCAGGAGGACCCAGCTGTTCCTATGCTATGAGTGGTCGCCAGAGTGCAGAGGCTTCTCCAGATGTTGTCACATGTATATTGACTGTCCAATCTTATGATGTGTATGCCCTTATTGATCCCTGTTCCACTTTGTCCTATGTTACTCCTTATGTTGCTATAGAATTCGGGATAGAACCGGAACAACTTCATGAGTCGTTCTCTGTATCTACTCCGGTTGGTGAGTCTATTACGGTCATGCGGGTCTATACAGGGCCGATCTCATTAAATTAGGGATGGTCGACTTTGATGTAATTATAGGGATGGATTGGCTTTATTCATGTTTCGCCAAGCTCGATTGCCGAACTAGAACTATGAGGCTTGAATTTCCAAATGAACCAGTTGTCGAATGGAAAGGGGATAATGTGGTGCCAAAAGGTAGGTTTATTTCCTACCTTAAGGCTGCAAAGATGATAAACAAGGGATGTATCTATCATTTGGTCCGGGTCACGACACCGGTGTCGAGGCACCTACACTTGAGTCTGTGCCAGTTGTGAATGAATTTCCAGATATCTTTCCAGATGAGCTCCCTAAGATTCCGCCAGACAGGGAGATTGATTTTGGGATTGATGTGATGCCAGGCATGCAGCCTATATCTATTCCACCTAACAGAATGGCACCGGCAGAATTGAAAGAGCTAAAGGAACAATAAAGGATTTGCTAGAAAAGGGTTTCATCCGACCGAGTGTGTCGCCTGGGGCGCACCGGTTCTTTGTAAGAAAGAAAGACGGATCGCTACGGATTTGTATTGATTATCGACAGCTCAACAAAGTCACAATAAAAAATAAGTACCCACTACTAAGGATAGATGATTTGTTTCATCAATTACAAGGTGCTAAGTACTTCTTTAAGATTGATTTACGGTCCGGGTATCACCAATTGAAGATAAGAGAGCAGGATATTCCGAAAACAGCTTTCAGGACCCGGTATGGGCACTTTGAGTTTCTGGTAACGTCTTTTGTGCTAACAATGCCCCGACAGCTTTCATGGATCTTATGAATCGAGTCTTCAAGCCTTTTCTTGACTCCTTTGTGATAGTTTTCATTGACGATATTCTTGTATATTCACGAAGCCGAGAGGACCATGCCGATCATCTCAGGTCAGTCTTGCAGACTCTTCGTCAGCACCAATTGTATGTGAAGTTCTCAAAATGTGAATTTTGGCTTGAATTTGTTACATTCCTAGGTCATGTCGTCTCTAGAGGGGTTCTCTACTCTTGCCTCTCCGTTGACTAAATTGACGCAGAAAGCGGTTAAGTTCCAATGGTCCGATGGTTGTGAAAGGAGCTTCCAGGAATTGAATTCAAGATTGACTACGACGCCGGTATCGACTCTACCAGAGGGTACAGATGAGTTCGTGGTATATTGTGACGCTTCAAGGATCGGGCTTGGGTGTGTGTTGATGCAACACAACAACATTATAGCTTAGGCTTCCAGACAACTCAAGAATCATGAAAAGAACTATCCGACACATGACTTAGAGCTTGCGGCGGTGGTTTTTGCATTGAAGATTTGGCGTCATTACTTGTATGGGGTCCATGTGGATGTATTTACGAACCACAAGAGCCTTCAATATATTTTCACGTAGAAGGAACTGAATTTGAGGCAGAGAAGATGGCTTGAGTTGCTCAAAGACTACGACATCGATATTTTATTCATCAGGGGAAGGCTAATGTTGTGGCAGATGCTCTTAGCCGGAAATCTATGGGAAGTTTGGCTCACTTGGAGGCGTATCAAAGGTCGTTGGCAAGGTTCATCAGTTGGCTAGTTTGGGAGTTCGTCTTGTGGACTCTAATGAAGGAGGAGTGATTGCGCAGAATAAGGCTGAATCATCGCTTGTGGAGGAGGTTAAGGAGAAGCAATTCAATGACCCATTGTTGGTACAGCTGAAGGAGGGAATTCGTAAACATAAAACTATGGCTTTTTCTCTTGGCATGGATGATGGTACACTAAGGTACCAAGGGCAGTTGTGTGTTCCAGATATACGGAAGCTCACACTTCCAGGTATTCCGTGCACCCAGGTTCTACAAAAAAGTATCATGAACTCAAGGAAATCTATTGGTGGAATGACATGAAGGAATGTGGCGGACTTTGTGGCAAGGTGCCCGAATTGTCAGCAAGTGAAGGCCGAACATCAACGTCCTGGTGGGTTAGCACAAAGCATAGAAATTACAATGTGGAAATGGGAAATGATCAATGTGGATTTTGTGGTAGGGTAACCTCGCACTCTGCGCAAGTTTGACTCAATTTGGTTTATTGTGGACCGACTCACGAAGTCAGCACATTTCTTGCCAGTCAAATCTACTGACACAGCGGAACAATATGCTCAATTGTATATCAAGAAGATAGTAAGGCTTCCTGGTACTCCAATTTCCATCATTTCCGATTGAGGGGCTCAGTTCACATCTAATTTTTGGAAGAAATTTCAGCAAGGTTTGGGTACGCAGGTGAATCTTAGCACAACCTTCCATCCACAGACCAACGGGCAAGCAGAGCGGACTATTCAGACGCTCGAGGACATGTTGCGAGCTTGTGTTCTTGATTTCAAAGGTAGCTGAGATGATCACTTGCCACTCATAGAGTTTGCTTATAACAACAGCTTCCATGCTAGTATTCAGATGGCACCATTTGAGGCATTATATGGGAGGAGGTGTAGATCTCCTATTGGGTAGTTCGAAGTTGGAGAATCTGAATTGATAGGACCAGACCTCGTTCATCCGTCCATGGAGAAGGTTAAGATCATTAAGTAACGGTCGAAGACCGCCCAGAGTCACCAAAAGTCCTATTCGGATGTTCGTCAGAGAGACTTAGAGTTCAAGGAGAATGATTGGGTATTCTTGAAGGTTTCTCCCATGAAGGGTATTATGCGGTTTGGAAAGAAAGGGAAATTGAGTCCGAGGTATGTCGGGCCGTACAGAATCATTAAGAGGATTGGTCAGGTAGTGTACAAGCTTGAGCTACCACCCGAGATGTCATTGGTACACCGGTATTTCATGTGTCTGTGCTGAAGAAAGTAATCGGGGATCTGTCGCTTATCGTGCCAGTTAAGACTACTAAATTCAATGAAGAGTTGTCATATGAAGAAATTCCAGTTGTCATTCTTGATAGGCAAGTCCGAAAGTTGAGGAATAAGGAAATTGCCTCCGTGAAAGTGTTATTGCGAGACTAGCAGGTTGAAGAGGCCACTTTGGAAGTCGAGGAAGAAATGAAAAAGAAATACCCTCACTTGTTTGAATAGCTGTGTAATCCCTTCTTTTTATGAACTTGTTGCCTATGCATTATTGTATCACTTGTTCAGTTAATGTAAAGGTGTTCTTTTGGGTTATATGATGCTTATGAGGCCACAGTTGGTATTGTTATGAGTTTTATTATGTCGTTGAGTTGTGTATATACTCGTGAGATATGTTTCTGGGGCTCTCTAACGGGTGGATAGGCCTAGTTACAAAGGAAAATCTGGCAAAATTTTTGGAAATTTAGGGAGTTAGTCAAATTTGGGGCTGCTAGTGTGTGGTGTGGAAAACTGAGTTGCATAAGGTGCTGCTAAGTGAACCTTGAACCTTATTCGAGGACGAATGATCTTAAGCGGGGAAGGATATAAGGCCCCGTAAAATTCTTCCTAAAACCCGGAATTTCGTGGTGCCAAGTTAGATTTATGTGTTATTATAGTACCACAAATCTTTTACACTCAGCGCAAAATTTGTTAGTTCAGACTTTTTGGATTGATCAGTACGCTATTGAGGTATGTATGGCTAAAACCCCCTCTTCTTAGAATTGAACTCCCCCCACCCTCCCCCCTTGGTATTCATGAAATCGGTGTAAGCCCCAAATCGATCGTATAGAACTTGCTATTCCAAATGTGCTTACGTGGAAGGAAATATGTGCAATATGTGTTCCTGTGCTTTCATCATGTTATCTCATCATTTGGTAATGTGTTAAAGATATGGAATATGTGCAACAAATGCTTAGACTTCTAGTCGAATTCGAATAAAGATTATTATGTCAAATTGTGTGAAAAAGCCTCTATGTTCTCTAGAACCTAAATTGCTCCCGTGTGTAACCAAGTCGTGAATGAAAGACCTTGTTGCTATTGATATGATAATAACGTTGAATGTGTATAAAGGGAAACATGAATTGTAAAATACGGCCAAGTGCCAAGAACGACTTAGTGAATAAGGCCACTTGTGCCAATGTATTGAAAGATGGGAAAGAAATATAAAGTGAAATGATTGATTGAAAGGATGATGTCTCCAGTGAGATGGCCTAGCCGATCGGGCCGTGATCGGACGCCATGCCGCACATATGGTGGTAACTGTACTGGAAATGATTGATTGATATTGTGGATACGGTTGATGTCTCAAATGAGATGACCTAGTCGATCGGGTCGAGATTGGACTTCGTGTAGGAACACGGTGGTATTGTGGATTGTGGCACATGGCACTAAGATTACCAACCTAATAAGATGGAAATTGAACCGAGAACTTATGTGATCCTTAATTGATGTTTTAGTATTGTTTGAAGCTCTTGTGGTACATCATGACTGCTTCCCCTTGTTTCGCTGTTAATTCTATTAAGATTAATGTTTAGCTTTACATACTAGTACATTGGACAATACTAATGTCCCTTTTTTCGGGGGCGCTACATCTTTAAATGGATGTAGGTGGTTCCATAGCAGGCAGTGTCGATCGCAGCTAGTGGCGCACCCTCTTTCCAGCTGACTTGGTGAGCCCCACATCATTTCGAGGTCCTGTACTTTTTTTTTATCTTTTGTTCACCTTCTTATCATGTTTTGAGGTATAGCCGGGGCCTTGTTGCCGGCACTTTTGTAGCACTCTCTTTTGTATCTACTTAGAGGCTCCGTAGATATTATGTAGGTTGTATATGGGTGTTGGGAAGGTCAATGGAATATGTTGTATTTTGGACTCTTGTTCCACTAAATCGTAAGGTGTATGTATTTTGAATCTTAACAGTGATGTAACTAATGAAATGGATTAGTAATGTACTTGTATGATCTCTTATTGCCTAATTAATGAAAACATGCCTTCTCTTGATCGTAAGTGAGTTGGGTAGAAAGTGTCTAGCAGGCTTGGTCGGCCGGGTTCCCTCGGTTGAGCGTCGGTCGTGCTCCCCGAGCTTGGGGCGTGACACACTCGGAATTCCATTGGAGTCCGTTATCCTTTTTAAGCACGCCAAAATATTTGTGGCACCTATCGGAGGACCGCGAGTAAATCTTGACAGGGCGGCTATCCGACCGATCAGCTTTTGCACTTGTTTTTTGCTGGTTAGACTTTCTGGGATTCCTTCTATAGACTTGATTTGGTCGGGATTGACCTCGATTCCTCTTTGTGATACCAAAAAGCCGAGGAATTTTCCATAGGTTACACCGAAAGCACATTTTTCGGGGTTCAATTTCATGCCGTACCTTCTGAGTATGTCGAACGCTTCCCTCAAGTGGTCGATATGGTCTTCCTTCCTTTTTGACTTGACCAACATGTCGTCTATATATACTTCCATGGTCTTGTCGAGTTGATCTTTGAACATTCTAGTCACTAGCCTCTAGTATGTTGCCCCTGCATTTTTCAACCCAAACGACATTACCCTGTAGCAATATGTCCCCTGGTGGGTGATGAAGGTGGTTTTTTCCTGGTCCTCCACCTCCATTAGTATTTGGTTGTAGACCAAGTAGTCGTCCAAGAAGCTCAGCAGTTCGTGCCCGGCTGTAGCGTCGATGAGTTGGTCGATATGGGGCAGCAGGAACAAGTTTTGGGCAGGCTTTGTTCAGATCTGTGAAGTCTACGCACATCCGCGACTTTCCATTCATCTTTTTCACCATGACCACATTGGCGACCCACTGAGGGTACTTTGATTTTCTGATAGAACCGTTCACCGATAATTTTTCGACCTCTTCGTGAACCGCGTCATTTATTGTAGAGCCGAACTTTCATTTAAAATTGCCTCACTGGGGGTAAAACGGGTCGACGTTCAACTTGTGAGTTTCTATCTCCTTCGGGATACCTGGCATGTCTGCATGGGAAAAAGCAAATAGGTCTACGTTATTTTTTAAGAATTGGCGAAATTTACCTGGATCTTGGAGCTTATGGCCGATTAAAGCTTTCTTGATATGGTCGGCGTCATCTAGTTGGACGGGGTCAAGGTCCTCTACGGTTGACCTTGTGGCTTCTATGATTTTAGGGTCTCTGATGACATCTTTCCTTTCATCGCCATCTGACCCCGACTTTGTTATGCCTTCTCGGCCTTTCCTTTTAATTGTTGGGTGTATGTGCAGTCTTGGGCGATGCGGTAGCATTCTCGGGCCGTGCGTTGCTCTCATCGGATGTAGAACACTCCCAGGGGGTGGGAAATTTAATGACTTGGTATAAGCTGGAGGGGACGGCTTTCATGGCATGTATCCACAATCGGCCTATGATGGCATTGTACGCCGTATCCTGGTCCATGATGTGGAACGTGGTCTCCAAAGTGATGCCGCCGGCCAGGACGGGCAGTGTGATTTCTCCAGATGTCCGCTCAACTGCATTGTTAAAGCTTGTCAGCGTGATGCAACGTGGCACTATCTTTTCCTCGAGATTCATTTGGGTGAGAACTCGAGGATGGATGATGCACGCGCCGCTTCCATAATCGACCATAATACGTTTTACATCAGTATCAAAGACACGTAAAGTAATGACAAGAGCGTCATAGTGAGGAAAGACCAAACTGTGGGTATCTGACTTATCGAATATGATACTTTCTTCGAGTTCGTCATACCATTCGTGGCTGATGGACCGTTTGAGTTTGTGGGTGGTGGTGAACTTCATGCTGTTGATATATGCGTTGTCGCCTCCTCCGATTATCATTTGAATGGTCTGAACTGGGGAAGGTGGTTTGGGAGGTCCCTGGTGAAGTTGGCCCTCCCACGATCGCTCATCAGCTCTTTCAAGTGCCCTTGGTGAAGCATATTCACGACCTCCTGTCTTAGGGCGATGCAGTCCTTGGTTTTATGACCCCGTTCCTGGTAGAATTCACAGAGGGCATTTGACTTTCTGGTGCTCGGGTCGGATCTCATCTTCTATTGCCATTTCACTTTTGGGCCGAGCTTCTCCAGTGCGTAGACTATTTCTGAAGGGGAAGCACAAAAATTGTGAGCTGATAATAAAGGGGGCATACCTCTCTCATTTCGGTGAATTCCCGTTCGCGGCCTGGATGGACCTTCATCATAGCGTGGAGGTGGCATGAGGGTGCCTCTGACATAAGGCCGATGTCTTTCTCGATTAGGTTGGGATTCCGCTAGATCCCTCCTGTTGTCGTTTCTCCGGTCTTTCCTAGACTCCATTTTGACCGAGGTCAGACTTTGGGTAGGTCCGTTGAGATCGTCCTCGTCAGCTCTTACCTCGGCACAGTAGACGTTGTGTATCTCGTCCCAAGTGGTTGGAGGGTATTTCATGAGTCGGCTCAGAAACTTTTTGGCCGCCCGCGACCCACTTCTGCTTAGCCCGTTCTGGAAAGCGGCTACCGCCATTCCTTCAGATACATTTGGAAGGGTCATTCTTACACGGTTGAACCGAGCGAGGAAGTCCCTGAGCCCTTCTCCATGCGATTGCTTAATGGCGAATATGACGTTCACCCTCGCCTCTGCTTTTTTGACCCCGGCATGGGTGGAGACGAACTTGTCTCCCAGTTCCTCGAATGTTTTTATGGAACGGGCAAGTGTGATGGTCATCACTTGTTTTGAAAGTAAATTTTGTGTTCCGAGGCCTTAAAACCTCCTTATTGTCTCACCTCGATTTACGTGTGCAGTCCGTACATGTATCCGGAAAGTCATTATGTGAAAATCTGTGAAAAATGATGAATTTTGCTTTTAAAATGAATTTAGGTTGACTTAGGTCAACATTTTGGGTAAAAGGACCCGGACCCGCGATTTGACGGTCCCGGAGGGACCGTAAGAAAATATAGAACTTGGGCGTATGCCCGGAATAGAATTCCGAGGTCCCAAGCCCGAGAAATGAATTTTACAGAAAATTATTTCTGGAATATATATGAGTTTTTGGAAATGAAATATGTTTGAATTTGATGGTATCAGGCCCGTATTTTGGTTCCGGAGCCCGGTACAAGTTTGAAATAATAATTTGGTTGAATCTGTAAAATTTGGTAAAGATCGGGATTGGTTTGGTATAAAACGGACTTAAAGTTGAGAAATTGGAATTTTGGATGTTCTTGGATGATTTCATGAATTTGGGGTTCAATTCATAGTTGTAGATATTATTTTGATGATTTGATTGCACGAGCAAGTCCGTATGATGTTTTTAGGTTGGTGTGCATGTTTGGTTTGGGCCCCGATGGCTCGGGTGAGTTTTGGATAGGCCACGGAGTAAAATTTGCACTTAGGAAATTGCTGATACGTTGCAGGTCTGCAGGCTTCGCATTTGCGAAGCCTGGCTCGCAAATGTGAGATCGCAAATGCGAATAAAGCATAGCAAATGCGAAAGAAGGCATGGGCAGGCCTGATAGCAAATGTGATCATTTGGGTCGCAAATGCGGAGGGCCTCAGTCGCAAATGCGAACCCCTCAGAAATATGGGGTGGTCGCAAATGCGATAATTAACTTCGCAAATGCGAAGATTGCAGTCTTCTAAAGGGTTCGCAATTGCGAACCCTGGTCGCAATTGCGACATATGCGACCTGCAAATTCATAACTTAGCTGAAAATTTTTCATTTTTCAAACCCTTTCAAAACTTAAACACCTTTGGGCGATTTTTCAAAGACAAGTACTCTTCCAAATCGATTGTAAGTCATTTCTAACTCGTTTTTATTAATCTTTAACATCTTTTCTCATGATTTCAACTCAAAATAAAGGTTTTCATGGGGGAAATTGGGTGTTTTGGGTAGAACTTAGGTTTTTCAAATTTTGGGATTTGGACCCCGATTTGAGGTCCGATTTCAAAAAAAATTATATATTTGAGTTCGTGGGTGAATGGGTAATCGGGTTTTGGTTCGAACCTCGGGTTTTGACCATGTGGGCCCGGGGTCGATTTTTGACTTTTTGGGAAAAACTCTAGAAAATCTATTTTCATGCATTAATATTGATTCATTTGGCATTTATTGATATAGTTAAGTAACTTGTGGCAAGATACGAGCGAATTGGTGGTGGAATCAAGAGGTAAAGCGGTAGTTGAGGCTTGAATTGTGTTCGTGGCATCGAGGTAAGTGTTTGGTCTAACCGTAGCTTGAGGGATTAGGAGTTGTGTCTTATTTGCTATGTGTTAACTGTGGAGTACGACGTATAGGCATGGTGACGAGTATCTATATGTCGGTATCAAGCATGCCCGTGAGTCTTGTATTGTAATTGTTGTGACTCCGTCGTGGTTTATTCATGCTTAATATGATGATTTGTATTATTGTTCCCTTGACGGGATGTTGTTGTTATATTATTATTCCCTTGCCGGGATGTTGTTGTTATATTATTGTTCCCTTGCCGGGATGTTATTGTTATATTATTGTTCCCTTGCCGGGATGTTGTTATATTATTGTTCTCTTGCCGGGATATTGTTGCTATATTATTGTTCCCTGGCCGGGATTCTTCTATGACTGGTGTTAATATATGAAATGGGAGCGGGTTGCCCGCCTGCAATCGTAATATATGAAATGGGAGCGGGTTGCACGCCTGCAACAAGATATATGAAATGGGAGCGGGTTGCACGCCTGCAACGAGATATATGAAATGGGAGCGGATTGCACGCCTGCAACGAGATATATGAAATGGGAGCGGGTTGCACGCCTGCAATGAGATACATGAAATGGGAGCGGGTTGCACGCCTGCAACGAGAAAGAAATGAAAGTGAATACTGTGTTTGTTTCTCTTATCCTTGTTAGCAATTGAATTTTGGTTTCCTTACATTCCTCTTTGGTATTCTGTTGTTATCTGATACTCCCCGCAGCATGCTTTTCCCCTCCCCTCTTTAACTGTAAATATCTGCCTTTATTTCCGCCGTATATGATTTAACTGCACAGGTTTATTTGGTAGTATGGTCCTAGCCTCGTCACTACTTCGCCGAGGTTAGGCTAGGCACTTACCAGCACATGGGGTCGGTTGTGCTGATACTACACTCTGCACTGTGTGCATATACTGATACCGGAGCGTTTGGACCGCAGTGAGGGTGCTGTCTTCAGTCCATTCAGGCGACCCGAGGTAGTCCTGTAGGCGTCCGCATGCCTTGGCGTCTCCTTCTATCTTTTTCTACTATTTCCTCTATGTATTTCTGAAACGGTTTGTATTTATTTTTCGGACCTTTATTTGTAGTACTCTTAGACAGTCTGTGAAATTGTGATACCACATCAGGGTAGCTTTTAGTCATGGAATTGTGTCGGAAATATTTAAATCGTTACATTTCTTTTCTTTCGCTTATTTAGTTCCGATGTTTATATGATATTGTTCACCATTGTCGAAGGATTAAAACATATAAAAAAGGTTAAGTAATTGGAACAATTGGCTTGACTAGCTTCCATTAGTAGGCGCTATCACGACCCCCTAGGGTGGAAAATCCGGGTCGTGACAGCAAGTAACTGTGAGTACCAAGTCAGGGCTCCCCCGGTTAGGGTTTCTCCAAACTTCTTCAGCAATATGGATGATACTTGTTCTTTTGCGAGGTCATTGCCTTTTACTGCAGTGACATAATGGGTCACATGATCCTCCAGGTCCATCATGCCGTCATATATTTTCAAGTATGGCGGCATTTTGAAGGTCTTTGGTATGGTGTGTGGTGCAGCCTCGTCGCTATATGGTTGCTCAACGAACCGACCCGTGTCTTTTTTTGGCAGAAGTTTTGGGGCACCCGGTATTTTGTCTACCCTTTCTTGGTGCTCTTTCATTTGGCTATGGAGCATTTTGTTCTCGTTCTCCATCTCCTCCATTTTCCTCAAAATGGTTGTGAGGGTGTCATTACCTACATCACTAACATTGTGAGTAATACCTGATGCGAGGGGAGCATGTTGTTCGTCAGCTATTGATGCGACACCAGCTCTTCTTTCTTCCCTATTCGACCTCTGAGCGGGCTTGTCGAGGAAGCCGGTTAACGTATTTGTCAACCATGTCTCAAGTAACTTTTTCACTGCTGGAGGTGCCTTTTCTGTCGTGGATGTAGAGGTGCCCTTGCCATGCGAGGTCGTGACGCTGCCGAGAGATGGAGGCGAGTTGTTTCGCATGGGAGAGGTGTTTGGTGTTATGTCTTCACCCTCCGCTTCGTCCACTTCGTTAATGGTGTTGAGGAGATTGGCGTTGAGGTCAGCTATCGCCTTTCTCTTTTCCTCTCCATTGCCTGCCATGTCAGATTTGTGCAAACAAGGAAATACTGAATTTTGCAAAGTTTTGTGCGTTTTTTTTAGATTTAAAAGAAACTAAAATTTTAACTAGAAAGTCCCCACAGACGGCACCAAATTGTTTGACCAAAAAGTGTTAAGCCTTTTTGTTAAACTAATTAAATAAGATGGTAATGGGCAAATCCTAGTTAAATATAATAAATCCTAGATTTGAGATTAATAGATGTAAATAACGTAAAACAGCATTCAAGGCTATTAAATACCAAGGGGGTGTTTAATGATATTTCTATGAATGATGAGGGAATAATGACAAGCAATAAATATGATAAATGACAATAAATGTAAATAGAGAGAATGATTCACCCAAATATTCAATGAGGTGGATGATTCTCTCTCTGACAATGATGTAGGGCAATCAAACGTGGCAATATAGAAAGCTTTCTCGGATTTGATGTGATAAAGCTTAGGACCAACAACAAATCGAATCTTTTGTAAAGACAATGTTTGTAGTTACTTGAGAGTCAACTTTTCAAGAGAGAGCTTATCATATAGAACATTACATACCCTTCTCTTCTCTCTCTATTCCTACTTATATGAGACATTTCCCCTATCTAACTGAAAGTATAAATGCAGAGAATATTCTGTAGAATATTCCTTTAAAATATCTTATTATTAAACTAGCTGTTTGGGCCGATCTGAGTGCTCGACCTCGACCTTAACTGCTCAGCTTGCCAATATGTTATTCCTTAAGCGTGACCTCGGCCTAATCAGCTCTTAGTTATCCCCTCTTAGACAAGATTACTCCGATCAGATTTTGACCCATACACACCCTCCAAATGATTCCAATTTCACTAGACTTCCCCGTTTTTCCATTCCCCGGTTTCCCCACATTGAGGGAACATCTTTTAACCTTCAATCTAGTTGCCCAAATTTTTATATTCAAACTTTTGCTATTAGTGTCGAGCTAGGTTTTTCACCAAGAAGATTCAAAATATGAAAAAGTAACCATACAAGAACTCCTAGATTGTGTCAAGAAGATTCAACATCTACTATATACATCACAGTTTTTCTGGCGAATACGGTTCCAAACCTCTTGCATTCCTTAGCTTCGCTACCAACTACTACTACAACAACAATGACGGTTCAATCCCAAGCTAGTTTTGACCGGTTGTATGTCATAAATGTTCTATTTGAATTCATAAAAATTCAACCGAGTATTTAAAAGACTATCTAACACTAGAAATTCCCTAATCTAATGTACTCTAGTGGTTTTTGGTCAAAAGTACATACTTTAAAAAATAAAATAAATAGAAGTACAGTGGTAGATAAGGTCATGACCTACTTAAGTCATGTCGAGCTGGTTATGGTCAGGTGATTTTTTCAATAAGGCTGCTGACATTTTGCATATGAAAGGGCGAGCCACATTTTCCGTGCGTGACAGAAACATTAACCTTTGAATTTGCAAATTAGAAAATTAAGGTTTCTTTTGGATTCATTGTCCATATAAAATTGTATTCTGACCACGTTTCGAATATAATAATCCTCTTAAGTTCTAACCTCATGTTACTCTGTTCTTACGCTGTAACATGTGGTTACTAGTGGAACACACATATTGTATATATTGTTATGTATATATGTTACTACTTATTATGTTTGGACACAAACTTATTTCTCTTGCATTTTTCTGTTGAATTCTTTTTAAGTTATTTTATAATTGTTTCACGTTTTAACCTTTTGAGGTTTAGATCTCAAATGTAATGACCAATGGTTTTACAACGGAAAAGGGCCAAATATATCCCTTTACTTTCGTTTATTGTTCAATCCTATCCCCCGTTATACTTTCCGTTCATATATCCCTGCCGTCCAACAAAGTTCTATATTTACCCTTATTTTAACGGACATGACATGTGGCACTGTCTGATTGAAAGAACCGATCCAATAAAAAAACCAAGGCCTAAAATATGACTCCGACCCGGTTCCCCCTTTTAAAATTTTACCTAAAATCAAAACTCATTTCTCCACCCCCCTCCCCCTCCAACAACCATTACAGTGAACTGCAATTTTTTTTTTTTTATAAAAACAGAATGCATCTTATCGGAACTGTAATTTCCAATAAGTAAACATAAAGCATCAGATTTGGTGAGTAAAGAAGAATTAAACACTTAATATATACTAAGCTTCCTATTTTTCAAATAAATTAATAGAAAGCCTGTAACAAAACATTAAATCAAAATCAAACAAACCTAGCTAAAAGATAATTGAAAGAAGGAAACAACCCAATTCAACAATTAAGTCAAAAACTTTACATAAAATAGACAAACCCCATTCAAGAGAATTAAGAGCAGTAGCAACGCCTATTCGTCCAGTGAAATGTCAGTGTTTACAAAGCTCTAAAATCGGACCTTCAGTGTAGGAAGATTAGCCCATTGAGAGTGTGAAAATTTGAAAAACGACGTCGCATTGTGCGCCCATCGTTTCCTCTACCTCTTTTCCGACAATTACCTGACTAGGAAACGACACCATCACCGAAAAAGCCACAGATCCTTCATCATTTCGATCAATGATCGACCCTATGTAGCCCCACTCTCTCCTCTACTCCCCTTCACAGCCCCCAAAACCCCACAAGATGAGGGAAACGATCGCTATCACTATTCATAGGAGTCCAACGCTTTTGTCTTTTTTCTTTTTTTTGGGTCAAAGAAATTCTTTAATGTGGTACTTTGGTCGTGGGTTTTAAGTGGGTATGGGGTTTTTTAAGTTGTGAATCTGGTCTTGTGCTTAAAGGGTGCCACGTGTCATGTCCGTTAAAATAAGGATAAATATAGAACTTTGTTGGACGGAAGGGATATATATCAACAGAAAGTATTGTTGCGTTTTCATCAAGGGGTGTGAATGGGAAATGGAAGAGGCACCTTTTAGATTGCACCTCTCCATATCACCCTTCCTTTGTCTATAAATTTAGAGGCTTGGCTTCATTTTTTAGTCATGAAATCAGACATGAAAAATCTGAAAATTTCTCTCCTCTTTTCTATATTGTTTCATTATTTTCGAATAAATATAAGTGTCAAGTATGATTTGCTACGTTGGTTGAGTTCGCTGAAATTCTGTAATTTCGATTGTCAGTATTGCAGAATAGTTATTCCGTTCTATCCTGAGAGGAATTAATCCAAACCTTGGGCAACAGTGAGGGGATTAAATTTCTTAAGGACACACAAGCAACTTGTGGGCTCGGAATAATTTTTTCTGTTTTGTTTATTAAACTAATGTTTATATGCTTATCTGATTTTCTGATTTTGAACACAGTAATACCAACAATCTTAAAGAATTTAATTTGTTAGTTTTTTTTTCTAACGGCTTCATGAGAAAATTGTGGTTGATTGTTTACCGAAGAGATAAACGAACAAGCGAACACTGTCGGATGGTTCTTGGCTAATTCTGCCTGTTGTTTAATTGATGTTGTAAAATCTAGTCAATGATGATAATGAAACGACGTGTCTAATGCAAGTCATGGAATGCAAGTCATGGAATGCAATCTACTTGATTGATTTGCATGAGGATCATTTGTTGAGTAAATTAAATTGCATCTAGTTTTTTTTTTTCTGGGTTTTGTTTTTACTAAAGAATGCATGCATATGGTTTTCTGGATCACTTGTACCAAAGGCTGCTTCTCTGTCATTCTTTTCGTTTGATATAATGATTGAATTAAAGCCGTTTGACATGAATAGTTACAAAATTTATCTACTCTTCTCTGTATAGATTATATATTAAAGTGACAGAGTTGCCCATGCCATATCGCGACTACTAACATCATGTTCATGACAAGTTGGAAACGGTGCTTCAACATCACTTCCATTTAGCCTTATCTATGGTTTTACTTATCAGTTACAATGAAAGAGAAATAAACCCATGGTTTACATTATTACATGGTGCAATTATTTGTGGAAAATATTTTACTCAAAGAAGGGAATTCATCCAAGAAAATCAGACTAAGATAAGTTTCAGATTTTTTAAATCTTGAATTTTATAAAGTTGAATGGCATATTGTATACCATGTCTTCCTTGCAGGTGTATCAATGCACCATCCCATTACTGACGTCGCAAATAATGGATTCTCAAAGAAAATAGATGTAAATTATGGTGAAGTCCATAACGACGGCTTAAACATGAAAGATGAAATAGAGAATCCATCAATTCTCCTTGAAAAGGAATTGACAAATTGTGACGGAAGACAAAGTCGATTCCATTGCAACGATAAGAGGGAAGTAGTATCAAATCCTGGTTCTACTTTTTCTACTCTACTTATTGTTTATGTATTTATAAATTTCTAACCTTTGTGGTCCGGTAATATTTCAAGTGATAAAATTCATTTGAAATAAATGTTAGTAGATGACTAACTTTGTGATGATCTTGGAAAATTATTTTCAAGGCTGTAAGTATAAATTAGGCTTACACTAAATACTTGAAAATATTTTTGAAATCAAGAATATAATATATGTAAAGATATTACATATGTTTGTTTGATAAGAAAATATATCAAACTGTTAAAATGTTTAGGGGTTATAATGGTTTAGTTGGAAAGCCATTTGAAAAGAAAATCAAAATACTTGTGATTTTCTACCCCTGGTTTGGAGAAAATTAAAATTCTCATAATTTTCTATACACGTTATGGAGAATAAAATCTTCGTGATTTTCTACTCTTGCTTCGAGATCAAAATCTGCGTGATTTTCTACTCGTTCGTTGAGATTAAAGTCTTAGTGACTATCTACTCGTTATGGAGATTAAAATCTTAGTGATTTTCTACTCTAATTTATTATTCGGTTTGAAGATTAAAAACTTCATCGTTTATTAAATTTGATTGTGTCACATATTACTTGGTTTGTAGATTAAAAACTTCACCGTTTATTAGATCCGGTATCAGATATTACTCGGTTAGAAGATTAAAAACTTCACCATTTATTAATTCTGATTGTGTCAGATTGGTTTGAAGATTAAAAACTTCACCATTAATTCTGGCTTTGTCATGACACAAACAACAGTTCTTGTAGTTGGCTCTACAACGTAATAGGGGCGTCGAATATGAATCTCCTTTTGGAGAAATATGTTTGGAATATGAAATTATTCACCAAACGATCTCCCCTTAGTCACCGCAATCTAATGGAATTGCGGAAAGAAAGAATAGAACGTTAAAGCAGATGATGAATGCCTTGTTAATAAGTTCTGGTTTACCTCAGAACTTGTGGGGGAAAGCTATTCTTACAGTTAACCGAATATTGAATCGAGTTCCCCATAGCAAAACGCAATCCATTCCATATGAAAAATGGAAAGGAAGGAAACCCCAACTTAAAATATTTTAAAGTGTGGGGGTGTTTGGCTAAAGTGCAAGTTCCTAAACCTAAAAGGGTAAAAATTGAACCAAAAACCGTTGATTGCGGTTTCATAGGATATGCAACAAATAGAAAGGCATATCATTTTCTGGTTCATAAATAAGAAAATTCCGACATTCATATTAATACAGTAATTGAATCAGATAATGCTGAATTCTTTGAGAATATTTATCCGTATAAAATGGAATGTGAGTCGTCTAATGAAAAATCTAAGCGGCCTCGGGAAGAAGCAAAGAAAAGTATGTTTGATGAGGAAAATACAAGACGTAGTAAACGTCAAAGGACATCTACTTCCTTTGGACCAGATTTTCTGGCATTCTTATTGGAAAATGAGCCTTAAATGTTCAAAGAAGTAATGTCTTCCTCGGAAGCACAATATTGGAAAGAGGTAGTCAATAGTGAGATAGAATCCATATTAAGTAATCATACTTGGGAAATTGGTTGATCTTCCTCCGAGAAATAAACCTTTGGGTTCTAAATGGATTTTTAAAAGGAAAATGAAAGCTGATGGTACTATTGATAAATATAAGGCAAGATTAGTTGTTAAAGGTTTAGACAACGAGAAGATCTTGATTATTTTGATACATACTCGCCGGTAATGAGGATTACATCTACTCGGGTGTTAATAGCGTTAGCCGCTGTGTATGGCCTTGAAATCCATCAGATGAACGTAAAAGACAACCTTCTTAAATAGAGATTTGGAGGAAGAAATTCACATGGAACAACCGATGGTTTGTGGTTCCTGAAAAAGAAAAGAAGGTGTGCAGACGTGTTAAGTCTCTTTTTGGACTAATTAGCACCCAAATAATGACATATGAAATTTGATCACACTATGGTATCAATGGTTTTAAAGATTAATGTTAATAGAAAAGGCACATGAAACATGTGAAACGTGGGAGCATTTAGCTTATGCATAACAAAACCTAATACTAGACGGGATATATATATATTATCTAGAAAAATTAGATGATATGATTCTTCGAGCCCCACGAATCCTTAGGAATATTGATATAGTAGTCGGTGAATTCATTATTTGTTCAGTCTTAAGTGATGACTAGTGATGAAATTATTAATTCGAAAGTTATTTACGTGCCATTCCAGAAATAATTTATTATTTCTTGAACATTTATAATGTTTAGCTCTTTTATAAAAGGGTGTCACCTGGAAGGCTGTGACATTTCATGAAAAGTGCATTTGTATGTCTTGTATAAATATGATCGTTCATAAACGAACGTATTAATACGTTGGTCTATAATGAGGTGAACTAACCGATGAACATGACCAAAATCCATTGAAAGTTGGATTTGTTTCATAAATGAAGGTGCTATAATTTGCATATCATATAGACGTATGAATGAATAACATACAAATGCTTGAAAATGGCGGAATGATTGCGAAATGTGTTATATATTAAAAGGTTGTGGCCACAACTGATGCCAATCATTCCAGTTGTTGTTATAATATACTATTACTACATTAAGTGTAGTCAATAATATGATATGCAATCGGAAGTCGAGACATATTAGTCTACAACATAAGGAAGTTTGCATTAAACGTTCATGATAATTAAACGAGTTTTGAAGTATTTGAAATATACTCCAAATTATGCTTTGCACTACAATAAGTATCCCGCGATAATAGAGGGGTATAGTGATGAAAATTAAATCACCGGTTCAACCGATTCTAAACAGTCGGTGGATGAGCGATGTCTTGGAAATCGTCCAAATAAATGTGTATTGAACGCTCTACAGTGGAGACTGAGTTTATAGCATTAGACAAAGCCGGTGAAGAAGTTGAATGGCTCCGGAATTTCTTGGAAGATATTCCATTTTTGCCAAACCTTTGGCACCTATGTGTATACATTGTGATAGTCAAGCGGTAATAGGCAGGGCAAGGAGCGTTATGTATAACGGAAAATCTTGTCACATTCGACGGAGATACAATACTGTTAGACAACTACTCTCTATTGGTGTTATCACGATTGACTACGTAAAGTCAAGAGATAATGTATCGGATCCACTTACAAAAGGCCTATCTAGAGAGGCAGTTGAAATATCATTGAAGGGAATGGGGCTAAGGCCTAGGACAAGTCATCATGGCGGTAACTCTACCTAGCAGACTGGAGATCCCAAGAGCTAAGTTCAAAGAGATCAAACAAAGTTATGAATGACGGTTCAACATTGTCAAATAACTCAACCCATTCTCGTGATGAAGACAATGTTCAGAAATCAAGGTAAAGCATTAAGGTTTTTTGATGAGTCAATAAAGCTTAAAGCTTTTTAATGATTTTCTAAGTCTGGCAGGATATGACCAGATAGTGTGTCTATAGGATTACACGTTTAGAAATCACCTATGTGAGTGTTAAGTGTAAGCCGCTTTAAGGGGAATGAAAGTAAAGGCCCATTCTCTAAGCACTCATGAAACCAGGCGGTGTTCATGGCTGAAACGAACACAACCGTGAGAACCAAAGACGGTTAAGGGTTAATTGTGTGACTTATGGTTGTCTAGGTATACACCAAAGTTCGACGGTTCAAAGATATCAAATCTACCGATTGACCGAGTATATCCGACATAAGTTCACTACGGAAAGTTCAAAGGGAAACCTACTTATCCAGATGCGATTAATCCTTATTTGTGAATCACGCAGTATTTTCATGCATGTTTTTCCTCATATGACCATTCCCCATTCATGTGGGGGATTGTTGCGTTTTTATTAAGGGGTGTGAATGGGAAATGGAAGAGGCACCTTTTAGATTGCACCTCTCCATATCACCCTTCCTTTGTCTATAAATTTAGAGGCTTGGCTTCATTTTTTAGACATGAAATCGGACATGAAAAATCTGAAAATTTCTCCCCTCTTTTCTATATCATTTCATTATTTTCGAATAAATATAAGTGTCAAGTGTGATTTGCTCCGTCGGTTGAGTTCGCTGAAATTCTGTAATTTCGATTGCCAGTATTGCAGAATAGTTATTCTGTTCTATCCTGGGAGGAATTAATCCAAAACATTGGGCAACAGTGAGGGGATTAAATTCCGTAAGGACACACATGCAACTTGTGGGCTCGGAATAATTTTTTCTGTTTTGTTTATTAAACTAATGTTTATATGCTTCTCTGATTTTCTGATTTTGAACACAGTAATACCAACAAGTATAACTGAGGATAGGATTGAACAATAAACGAAAGTAGAGGGATATATTTGACCATTTTTCGGTTTTACAATTGCAACAATAACACACTCACCCTATTATAATTAGTAAAATGCAATACTTTTGCCCCTATCTTTTAAAACATTGTATTTCAGACAACTGAACGAGAAGTCTTACATGGTAACGCTAAAAAATAGATTTATATATAGCACTATCACGAATCAAAATCAGAAGTCACAATTAACACCCAATGAACTATTACCATCAAGGGAAACATTTCCAATAAACTATTAAACAACGAAGAGAATGTCATAATAAGTCCTAGGCATAGCTATAAATAATATCTCAACACAGCTGAAATCTAAAAAAAAAGATTTAAAAGTCTAAAACATAATCATAATCCACAATATTTGCATGGAAGGACTAAACCTTGTTGCATATCCATAAAAATTTGCACTAAATTGTTGACAGCTAGAAGGCTAAGTCATCTTACAATAAGTTGTCAATGATGTTAGGTTTTTGTGGAAGATTACTGTTTGAAACTAAGACAAAATAATGGAAACATAAGAGTTGACAAAATAGCCGCACTATTAAAATGACAATAGCAACTAATTAAAGTATGTGTCATGTGTTAGATATAAATAAAACAAATAAGAACTTGAAGTGGCTATATGTGTCATACATTAAAAAGGTCTTCTTGTTTTTATTTAATTTGCTTCTCAATTTCTCATTAGGATAACCTTTTTTTTTTCTACATCTTTTCTTAAATTATCCTTATTGTAGACACATTTGAGGCTCATGCCGCACTCATACTTATCACATTTATTTGATTTTATATTCGAGAACCTTGACCACTTTGCTAATGGTTTGAATTAGTTGAAAAGTGAGTTATTTGGTAGGCATTTAGATGTGTTTCTTGAGTTATTTGAATTAGTATTTGAGTGTTAGATGTTGATCAAGTTTTGTTTGAACTTGAAATTTTCTACGAGCAATTTTTTTGTTGTTGTTGTTGTTGTAAATATTGAAATTTTGTCAGTACAAACTAGTGTTTCACTTGACACACACTTTTAGTGAAAATTTAATATTTCTCTGGTTCGAGTCACCAAGGATGTAAAATAGAAAGCTCACAAGAGCAATTTCAGTATTTCCGCTTCAAGTATAAAATAATGAAGGGATTTTACATACATATACACTATTGGAAACTTTATTAACCTCCCTACTCAAATTTCAATTTAATTACCTTCTATATACAAATTTACCAATTATATACACTTTAGGAATTAAATGAGTATCTCTTTATATTAGGAATCAATTATTTCTCATCCTTATTCTCTCTCTCTCTCNTTTGTTTGAATTGGGTGGTGTTGCAAACAATTGGGAATTCTCTCTACGTCTCTCTCTATCTCTCAATCCCTAATTCCAGTAGTGTAAAGCAAAGGAAAAGAGAGCAGCAATTCCACCATTGACAACCATTAAAAAGCTTTGAAGCTTTGAATTCGAATTTGGGTTTTTAAAAATCATTATTTGTTTGGATTGGGTGTTGTCGCAAACAATTAAGAATATGGTTTAGAGTTTATTTCTCAATTTTAAGGGTGTTTTGGTGAAGATTAGACTTGATTTTGGCTAAATTTCAGATTGAAACTCGAAGAAAAAGAAGAAGACATGACATACATTATACTTACGAAATTGTAGTACAGTTGTAGTAAAATTATATTCTGTTGTTTATATATATATATATATATATATTGTATAAAAAATGTATTTACGTGGTATGATATTGTAGTTGTATATAACTGGGTAGAAATAATATATGAAAGTTGTAGATAAGTTGTATAATATATAATTAGTTGTATGAAATATATTTTTACTATGTATAAATCAGATACAAAATATACAAAAGACATATTGTATAAAATTTGAATAAAAATTATATTCAAGTTGTATGATATTATAGTTGTATTTAAGTGGTTAGAAATAATAATGTAAACAATATGTATATTTATATTTTGTGTCAATATGTTGAATTTGGTTAAATTAGCTATTTACATGCTCGATCCCCTCAGTCTCGAAATAACTAACATCGGAGGCATTTGAAAAAACTCTAAAACTTTAGATTCTCCACCAAATTTAATTAAAAACCAAAAAAAAAACTTAGTAAGTATGGATAACGGGAAAATTAAGGAGCTGCCATGCAAATATCACATGAATGGCGATGACGGTCCTAAGAGATATGTTAAGAATTCTGAATACCAGGTTAAATCCATTCAAATCATGTATATACTTATGGACACAATTCTTAACAATATGTATATAATATTTTATTCTTTTCTTTTTTCCACCAAAAATTTGTGTATAATCATAATCATTCTGAACATAATGACTCTGAATTCGCTGTGTTGATCATGACCAGAAACCATGCGAATTAATCGTGTGTACATGTTTTTGCAGAAATAACTACTTGGATATTTATTGAAAGTAATGAATTTGGGAGTTTAAGACAAAATCTAATCCCTCAAGATCTGAGAGATTAGATTCTCTAAATCCCTAAATATATCAATTTGGAGAGAAGAGGGGAGAGATAAAAGAAAAAAGGAAAAGGGTGTAACTAAATCCCTTGATTAAAGGCACAAATAATGGATTTGGGAGCCTTTTGAAGTGGATTGTATATATTTTATAGACTAAACATAGGTAGGTCGGGTAATTATGTAAACATGGACATTTTTGATAATAAAATTTCTAATTTTGTATAGGTATGAAAAATCCCAATAATGAACTATTCAAATCGCCCCTTAATAATTTTATTAGACTAATATTCCAATGTTTAAACTAATGCGGAATCATGTAATAATATTAGGAAAAAATGACATTGTATAGTTGCTCTGAAAATAATAGCCGATATATATATATATATATATATATATATATATATATATATATATATATATATATATATATATATATATTATTTACAAAAACTATACTAAATTTATGTACTTTTTTAGTTGCCGAATATAAATAATTTTTGGCACGGGCTAAAGTGAAAAGATGATGAGTTAGGAGATTTTATACGATACGTTACCTTCGGTATTTGGTTACCTATGTACAAAGTATTGCTTCATATTTCTTCGACCTTAAGCCCTTTCTTTACACAGCTAGCCGCTTATTTTGAATATAGCCTAATTGTTGGTATGAAATTAGTATGAATTATATTTTCAATAAAATATTCAAGAATAAAAGAAGAGGAGGGCATGGCAAAAAAGAAAAGGTAAAAGTTTATCTGGCAAAGTATAAAGATTGCACTAGTGAATTTTACGTACACTTTCTCAATGTAATTTACTTATTGCATAATTTTTATTTAGGCGAAATATATAAATGGCCCCTTCAAGTTGTCCACAACGGTCATTTGAACACCTCAACTGAGACCATTTCCAGCTAGACACTTTATGTGACTGTTAAGTAAATCAAATAGACACCCCGGTACAGCATACCAGATGCCAAATGAGCCAATCAATGAATGACACGTGTAATTTGTAATTAAAACTTAACACAAATTAACCAAAAAAAACAAAATAAATTTAAAGATCAGTTCTTTCTTTTTCTAATTTATTTTCTCTTTCTTTTTTTCTCCTCTCTCATCGACCTCCCGTCTTCCCAAAACCTACCCTAGTTTGGTTTGGAAAGAATGGAGATTGCCGGAAATATTTTTAAGGACCTGGATCACCTACTCAAGGCTCTTCTTCCGTCATTGCTGATATTTTTTAATATTTGTTACTGTAAACAAAAAACTTGCTAATTCTCTCCTATACCCTCGTGTTATCAATGGAATCAAATATCATCTCCAATCAACCTTCATATGCAAGGAGATTCAGGAGATCAAGCAAAATAACTGAATTATGATAGAAGATAATTAAAGTCTGCCTTTCCTGTCTATTGGGTTTGTTGAGAAGACAAAGGGGGTGATCTATGGAGAAAACAGGCGAGGGGTGCGGCGGCAGACAGCATGGGGTTTGGCCGGCGGGGTATTGGGGATGGCGATAGGAAGGAGGACATATTTCTTCTTTCTTTTTCTAGTTTTTGTTTTTTTCTCTGTTGAGTGGAGAAAGTGACAGTCTTCATCTCCGAGGTCCTTCAGTTTTGTATTTTTTTCTTTAGTGACGTGTGTTTTTCTTATTGGTCATAGTTGCCACGTTGGCAGCAGCTGAGATACACAAAGAGTGAGAAAAAGTGGGCTCCACCAGTTAAATTAAAAAAAAAAAAGAAATAAACATAATTTTGAAAGGCTTCACTTGCTGCAAGGCGAGTGTAGTACACACATTTTGTCATGTCACTTTGAAGGGTTTAAGAGATACAGTGAAAAATAACTTGAGGTGTCTACTTGATAAATATGTCTGTTGAGGTGTTCAAATGACCGTTGTGGACAACTTGGAGGGGCCATTTATGTATTTCGCCTTTTATTTATATGTAACAAATAATTTAACAATAATTGATAACTGCAGCTTTAAATCCCAACTAGTAAGGTCCGATATATAGATTCTAATATTCAATTCATGAACCTATTTCATTTGAAGATTGCCTAACAAGAAGTATGTATTTGGAATTAATTTGCTTAGGTAAGAATACATCATGAAACTTGGAATTAACTTATATAAACACTAATAGAGAATAGATTTTTTACATAATCTATATAATTTAATATATTGTAACATATTACTTATCTTATTTTTCACGTTACTAATCTTACCAACTCCATCGGTTCCATTTTATATCGCACCCTTTCAACTTTAAGTTAGTCTTTCCGTATTTAAAAACTCTTTAATATTAAACTGTTTATTTAACAATAAATTTCAGGTGTCAATGCTTGTAATAAGGGGTGTTATCACTTTTAGCCCGCGCCAAAAACTATTTATATCTGGTAGCGAAAAAAGTGTATAAATTTGTATAATTTGTATATAACATACAGAATGTATATATATAAAAAAAATATACAAATTTTATACATCTTTCCGACTATTATTTTTACAGCAGCTATATAGTGTCATTTCTCCTTGTAATAATAACCTACTTCTTTCCGTTTTTCCTTCTCTTTTTTAACTGATATTTGACGATATATAATAGAATGCCTTCTTATAACGAGAATGATCTTATGAGCTAAAAGAATTGGTTAAGATAATTAGTTTCATTGTTTAAGTAATAGGAGTATAGGACTAACTCGTCATTAGAGCATAAATTAGTTTTTTTTTTCTTGTCAATAAGCGAACACGAAGTGTGAATAAAAAAATCGATTTAATCAAAATATCAATTAGTAAGTTGAGATAGTCCAAACTAAAGACTTGCTAGTATATTATTTGATCTAATATAATAATCTTGCTAATAAATCAAGAAATATTGGGAGGGTGAGGACGTACGGACAATATCACAAATAATTTTTTTTCAGGGGTTTAAAAATTAAAAATAATAAGTAATACTTAATTAATAAATCACAAAGTCTTCAGGGGTATATACTTAAAAATCCTCCAAAGATCAAATCAGAGGAAAGGCAAAAAGAAATTATCACGAAAAAAAACTAAATATAATAATAATAATAATAATAATTAATAAATAAATAAATACATAAAAAAATAGCACCGGTAAAATCACCACTCAAGCGCGTGATTTGAGCTGCCAACTCATAGATTGACACGTCAACAAGTGGGTCCCCCCCACCGTCACATTCTCTCTCCTGCCCTATAGTTGCCCAACTTTTCCACTTCCCGGTACATGAACTGATTGCTTTTTCTCTTTTTAGATGCTAAATCCTTAAATTACCATATATCATCTTTATTTCAAATCATTAAATTACCATATCATGTTAAAAAAAGTATGTTTGCTTGATCAAATCATTTCCAACGTGTAACGAAAATATTTGTTATATTAAAGATGAGAAATCACGTTTTCACTTATGAACATAAGTTTTTTATTTGTACAAATATCACAATTCTTAATTCACACTATTGCTTAATCATTATTGTAAAAAATAATAATACTTTGATCGTAGAAAATATTTAGATCCTATGATCAAAATATATGTATATTATATGTGTTTTTACATTCCATAAAATTTATTACTCGATTATAACTAATTTTTTCGATTAGTAAAAGAATTTTATCTACCAACTAAATTTTATATAAGCTTAGGATGACAATTTAGCATTTCTAGTTTCTTAGCTAATCTAAGCTTCACGCGCATTTGTATTATGGAGAAAGTATATTCATTTGTATCAAATAAATTAATTTAATTTGTTGGATGAATCGAATCAAATAAGTTAGTTGTCATCCGATAAAATTATTATATGTTACACGTTTTAAGTCCTACTAAGTACTAAAAAATAGTCAAAAATATTTTTTTAAGATAAAATGCTTTTCATGGTAAATATTTTTAATTTTTAATAAACAACATTTTATCTCATTCTAAATATACCTTAAATACCGTCAACTTCCACATGGGCATTTTGGGTAGCTCAAGTTCCCTGACCACATTTTCCGGGCAGCCCCTTGATATGCTTTTCTCGGTCTTCGATTCCATTGCAAGAAAAAGGTAAGAGCGCCGATAATTCATAGGTTTATTTCCCTTATCACTTTAAATTTTCATTTTTGAATTATTAATTATTAATCATCTTTTATTACGGATAATAGCACTTTTGATTCCTTAGTTATTAGTAATTTTGATTTTAGTCCTTGTACTATTTAATAAGTACACTTAACCTTCACTTAATTAGATTATACATTTTTGTCCTTTTATGTAGGAAAATATTATATTTGAATCATAACAACAACATACCTAGTATAATCTCACAAGTGGGGTTTGGAGAGGATAGTATGTACGCAAACCTTACCCCTACCTCGGGGAGGTAGAGAAGCTGTTTCCAAAGACCTGCGGTGTGATGACCCAAAGGGTCATTTTTGCTTCAGAATCCAATCCCGTGTTCCGAGGCCTTGAAAACCTCATTCTCTTTCTCCTCGATTTACGTGCGCAGTCCGGCCGTATTTCCGGAAAGCCTTTATATGAGAATTTGAGAAAAATATTGAGTTTTGCTTTTAAAATTGATTTAAGTTGACTTCGGTCAACATTTTTAGTAAACGGATCCGGTCCCGTGATTTGACGGTCCCGCAAGGTTGGTAGAAAAATATGGGACTTGGGCGTATGCCCGAAATTTGTTTCCGAGGTCCCTAGCCCGAGAAATGAATTTTTGAAGAAAATTATTAACTAAAAAATATAATGGTTTTTGGGAATTGAATAATGTTTGATATTGTTGGCATCGGGCCGGTATTTTGGTTCCGAGCCCGATACAGGTCTATTATGATATTTATACCCTATCTGTGAAATTTGGTGAAAAACGAAAGTGATTTGACGTGATTCGGACCGTTGGTTGAGAAAATAGAAAGTTTGAAACTATCTTGAAAATTTCATGCGTTTTGGTGTTGAATTCATAGTTCTAGGTGTTGTTTTTGTGATTTGATCGCATGAGCAAGTTCGTATGATGTTTTAAGACTTGTGTGCATGTTTGGTTTGTATCCCCGATGGCTCGGGTGAGTTTTGGATAGGCTACACAATGATTTTGGACTTGAGGAAATTGTTGGTGTAACTGGAACCTATTGCAGGCCTCTGATCTCGCAATTGCGAGATCAGGCTTCGCAATTGCGAACAAGTCAGGCATGGCAATTACGAGGTCTTCATCGCAATTGCGAAGAAGGCCTGGGCCAGCAGGGTTCGCAAATGCGAACATATCTTCGCAATTGCGTAAAGAGTCTGGGTAGGGGTGTGATCGCAAATGCGATCCTTTTGTCACATTTGCGAAGGTCCCTGATTGCAATTGCGATCATTACCTTCGCAAATAGAAATGTGGGGAACCTCGCAATTGCGATGGTTCTTCGCAATTGCGAAGCTCAGGTCGCAAATGCGACATTTGCAGCTGTTCAAAACATAACTTAAACGAGATTTTTGATTCTTTTCTCAAATTTTCAAACCCTAAGCTTCAAGAGGCGATTTTCCTAGAGTAAGTTCTTCCCCAAATCATAGGTAAAATGATTCTTAACTTATTTCTTTCAATCTATTTCAACTTTTCACAAGATTTCATCTTAGAATCTAGGATTTTTCATGGTGGGATTGGGTGCTTTTGGGTAGAACTTAGGAATTTTAAAATTTGGGGATTTAGACCTCAAATTGAGGTCGGATTCCAAAACTAATTGTCTATCCGGGCTCGGGGGTGAATGGGTAATCAAGTTTTGGTCCGAATTTCGAGTTTTGACCAAGTAGGCCCGGGGTCGATTTTTGACTTTATTGGGGAAAATGATGGGAAATCTATAATTATGCATTGGAATTGGTTTCTTTAGCGTTAATTGATGTTAATAAGCTAATTATGAATAGATTCGAGCGGATTGGAAGTGGAAACTAAGGCAAAAGCGGTATTTGAGGCTTGAGTTTGGCTGTGAAATCGAGGTAAGTATTGTGGCTAACCTTAGCTTGAGGGATTAGGTATTGTTGCCCTGTTTGCTACCCGTTTTGTTGTTAAGTACGACGTATAGGTGAGGTGACGAGTATCTATACGTTGTGGTCGGGTCATAGCATGCAAGTGAGTCTTATACATGTGACCGTTATGTTTCTCTATGCGTACTGTTCCTGTTTAAACTGGTTATTGCTCATGTTAAACAAGTATTTTTTTTATGTTTTCTTGGTTTTGGATATTGGTTGAGCGTTGGCTCAAGTTCTTGCCGAGTTGTTATTGTTTCTGTTGTTTCTTATGTGGCGAGGAAGAGTGATAAAGCACGAAGGGTGATGCCGTGCATATTTCTATTATTCATATCGTGACATTGAGTGTTAAAGCACGAAGGGTGATGCCGTGCACGTTTCCATTATTGATTATCTGGTGAGGTTGAGTGTAAAGCACGAAGGGTGATGCCGTGCACGTTTCTATTATTGATTGCTTGGTGAGGATTGAGAGTAAAAGCACGCGTGCACGTTTCTATTATTGATTGCTTGGTGAGGATTGAGAGTAAAAGCACAAAGGGTGATGCCGTGCATTTTTCTGTTTGTTGTGTTTACTTATTATTACTGGTTCAAAGTGTACTAGTTGTTTCAATTCCTCTACTGCTGTGATTCTTTATTTTGGTACCCCCATAGCATGTTGCCCCTTCCCGTTAATTTCTGCTTAGCTTCTATTAATTGTTATTCTGTTAGTATATTGTTTAACTGCACAGGTTTATGTTATTTGTCGTGTCCTAGACTCGTCACTACTTCGCCGAGGTTAGGCTCGGCACTTACCAGTACATGGGGTCGGTTGTACTGATACTGCACTCTGTACTTTCTGTGCAGATCCCGGTACTGGACCATTCTGATCAGAGTTTTGGTTGCTGCCTTCAGTCCATAGGAGACCCAAGTAGATCTGCCAGCGTTCGCAGACCCTGGAGTCCCCTTCCCTTTATTTTAGATTCATGTTTTCTTTCATTCCGGAAAACAGATGTATTTTCCTTGAAACTAGTGTTTGTAGAAATTGTTAGACGTTTGTGGATTGTGACACCAGATCTTTGGGTAGTCTTGTACTAGAGTATTTAAACTGCTATAAAATTTCCGCACTTCATATTTGCTCAGTCTTAATTATTATGCGTTTCTGTTTTTGTTACTAATTTATGTGTTAGAACTGTATCTGTTGGCTTGTCTAGCATTATAAGAGTTAGGCGCCATCATGATCCCCACGGTCGGAATTCCGGATCGTGACACGCGACTCAAGGACAAAATAAAAAGGAGCAGTAGCAATAAGCAGTAACAAAACATCGGTATAATAATAACAACAATATAATAAAATAACTGAAGCAAAAGAAATAACATGTAGGAATATAACTTTACAAAAAAAAAAAGATTATAAGACTAATACAATTGGCACTGGGACGACATAAATAAATTGTATTTGAATATTTCTAAAATTATAGTATTCCCAAAAATAAAGTAATTATACAAGCTCAATATAACACAAGGGTAATTAAACGATAGAATAGTTGATAATTATATAAATTTATAAATATTCAAAAGTAAAGAGATTAAAAATGCTTGTTTTAATTAATTAAAAGTTAAACGTACTTCCTCAGATATTCATAAGGATTAAAATCAAAATTTATTAATAACTGAAGGACCAAAAGTGCTACTATTAACACTTTATTATATACTCCTATTATAATACCATACCAAAACATATATTCCGCATTAGAAATAAAATATACTGTGGTGAAATATATAAAATATCATTTCTTTTTCCTTTTTTACTTTTTCCTATTGAGAAGCCAAGAACTGGTCAGCACTCAGCATATTTGAGTCTTTTGTTGAGATTTCAATATCTTTAAGGGAGCAGACATTTTTGGGGTTTGCACTTTTTTGAAGTGGGATTATTATCTGATTCCAGCTTTGCTTTGCACAGTATTTGGTGCAACAGCTTCTCTACTTTGTAAAGGTCAAGAATAAGGGCATGTGATCTGAATCAAAGTTAGTTCTTTTGTAGATTTTTAATCTCATATTTGCTTGATTTTTTCAGCTGGGTTTGAGCTATTTCATCTGTTTTTTACTTTTCTCTCTTCTTCTGAGTTTCTTGGAAATTTGGGTCTGAAAAAGGAGGGATTTTTGGAATTTTTTTTGCCTTCTGGGTTTGGTGTATTTACTTTTTGGGTGATTTAGGGAACTGGGTTTTTAGTTATTTGTTTTATTTTTAGGGATTTTGGAGATTTTAGGGTATAGGTTAGAGAAAAGTTGACATTTTTATTAAGGCTGAGGGGGTGGATGAGGGAGGTGGGGTTGAAAGTTGGTGTCTTGGTTTGGTTTTAATGATATCTGAGTTTGATTTTAGGGATTGAAAAATATGGGATTAGGTAGTGATGATGGTGTAAAAGGGGAGTCTTGGGATGTAGGGAAATCAAAGGGGAAGAAGAAGAATAAAGAAGTTGCTGAAGAGGAAACTACTGGATGTTGGACTAAGTTGTGGTTTATTGGTAGCTGTATTTCTTCAAGATCTAAAGTTGATAGCTCCATCAGTGGCATCAGCAGCACCAACTGTGGTAACACTTTTACTCACTCTGTAGAAAGTTGCATGAAAAATTTAATGATTTGAAATTCTAATTGTTATTGTTCTATTGTCTCTTTTCGTCTTCTTGAGCCGAGGGTCTAAGGTCTGCGTACGCACTAACCTTCCCAGACCCGACTTGTGGGATTGTACTGGGTTGTTGTTGAAATTCTAATTGCCCTTCTTTTCTTTGATTCTTTGAGGAAAGTTGTCTTAGAACCAAGAGCATGTCTTTTGGTTATTGAAGTGTTAGTCTCATGCTTTTATCTAGTGAAATGCCTTGAGTTTGGTCAATTGTTATGCAATCACTAGTTGGTAAATTAATAGAGGTGGAAAGTTGGCTTGCTCATATTACTTGTACTGGTAGTAGTTGATGATGTTAACTCAATAGGTTTATAAAGGGACCAATCTAAAGAATTTCAAGATGGACCGCGGAATTTGAAAAATTGCTAGAGGCCTTTCTAGAGTATAATAAAGGAACATCTTTTAAACCTTCCGTTGCAAAGGCACATTTGTTGTTAGGGTGATAATTTTCATATTTGTATTAAAATGCTATTGCAACTAAGCCGCTTATACTTGTCATGTGGTTGGGTATTCTTTACTTTCATGTTTGCGTGTGGAGGGTGTAATTCAATAGCCAGAAATTAGCTTGTATAATGTGAAACTGAAAGAGCTACTTAATTTGTAGTCACCTACCTGTGGGAAGAAAGGAAACAATACCGGGTTCTTTTATATAGTGTCCCATCCTTATTCTTTGTGAATATAACTTTCTAGCATTGGCAGCAATTATCTGATGAATGAGAGAACTTACAACTGATTTCAGGGTTCATTAGCACCCCTCTTGTCTTAGTCTTTGGGTTCTTGTCTTTTCACTTCATCTGAATCCTTCTTCTTTAAAACCCTGAATTGTTTCTTTAAAACCCTTAATTGTATCAATCTTTGGGTTCTTGCCTTTTGGTGTTCATGTGAGTCTTGCCAAGTCTAGTTGTAAAATTATACCGAGTGAGAGAAGTTAGTGATTGCTAGAACTAGCCCACAGTATGAGGACTATTTTGGTTGCAATAGAAGTTAATATCTTCTCTGTTTATGTAGCTTGTTTCAATAATGCAAATCAGAGCACTCCTAGCATCTATGAAAAAAAGCAAATTTGTTTCATTGTGTCAGAGTATTCCACATTGGTTAAGGGAATGAACAGTTGTCTTCTTATAATTTTCACCTTATGAGCTAATTTTTTTTGGGTTGAGTTAGGTTCAGCGTCCATTTTCTTTTCATTACATTAATACCACACTCATTACTATTGTTGTGTTTTCCAATGCCGTGCGCCCATGTTATGTCCGTGCTTCAAATGCTCAGTTCTTGGCATAAGGGTGGGTTTTTTGAGGGAATGAGTTGTTATCTCTTTTTAAGGTCTTCGACAAAATAACTTATGGTTTTGGATAATACTCACCTTATGAGCTAGCTTTTGCTGTGAGTTAGGTCTAATGTCCATTTTCTTATCACATGAATTATCAGTATGCAGTTGAAGTCAGAGATCTCTTGACATTATGATAACGTATCGATAAATAACTGATAACCTCGGGAACTTATTTTTTGTTGGACTACTTGTACACTTGTAGCTCTTATTAATTGTTTAAACCCTTTATTGTAGGCAAAAATTACACGCTTTAACTTCTTATCTTTCTATTTAAAAGAATAAATCTGCCTATATCCTAACTTCTTGCATCGTTGTTTGCAGAGAGTAAATCTACGAATGACACAAGCAGAGATCAACCTGTTGCTCCAATTATTTCATCTACAACTACTAGTAATGCTGAAAGTAATTCATCCACCTCCAAACTTGAAGAGGAACTTAAAGTTTCTTCTCGGCTTCGAAAGTTTGCATTTAACGATCTGAAGATGGCAACAAGAAACTTTAGACCAGAATCCCTTCTTGGTGAAGGGGGTTTTGGTTGCGTCTTCAAGGGGTGGATTGAAGAGAATGGGACAGCACCAGTTAAACCAGGGACAGGGCTTACTGTTGCTGTGAAAACACTAAATCATGATGGACTTCAGGGTCACAAAGAATGGCTGGTTTGCTGCTCTCTTCATTTATTTATAAAATCCTTAGTTCTGTATTTGTCTTTTTCTTCTTTTCAATTTTGGTTTTGTATTAAATGTTATCGCATTTTGCAGGCAGAAGTAAATTTCCTTGGTGATCTCGTTCATCCTAATTTGGTCAAACTGATCGGTTATTGTATTGAAGATGATCAGAGGCTATTAGTTTACGAATTTATGCCTCGAGGAAGTTTGGAAAACCATCTGTTCAGGAGTACGTAACTAAGCTTAATATTTGTGTTCTTGAAAATATTTGATAGTGATTAATATGCAGGAAAATGGATCTTCTTAAAAGATGTGTTTTCCATATTACTACCTGAAAGATGTGTTGTCCGTAATACATGTTACTGAATAATTCTTGTGAATGCACTAGTTAATCTTGGAAGGATATGCCAAAACACCAACTATTAACGTGCATAATGTTGGCATTGTTTGTGAGAATTGCTTTAATTCCAAAGGTCTCTGCTTCGGAATAGAACTTGAATTCTCTTTAAGCTCTGGAGCTATCCATGAATATAGGATATGACAAATTTATTTCTTTCTAATAGAAAATTTCTTAAAATATAATGCAATAAAGCCTTGTAAATTTTGAAATCCAAATGATATATGGGGTTTTCCACATTAGCAGTGCGACTATTGATGTCGGATTCAGATCATTACATGTTTTCTATTCCGTGACTGAACTGATGCTGGATTGTCTATAAAAGTGAGGATTGAATTAGTTTGGTAGTCAGATTTTCTTGCACATTTTAGTCCCAACTCCCAAATCAAAGCCATGGGGAGCTCAAGGACCTATAGGACCAAGAAATGATTTGAGGAAACTTTATAGTCTGCTTTTGTTATTTGATTCTAGAAACTTATTAGTTCTGGTAGTCCTACATCTCATTTTGATAGGCTTAAATACCACTGTTTCAACTTTCAAGACAGGAAGAAAAACATGTCTAGGTTGATTTGGTAAGACATAGAAGTTTGATTGAAGATTTTTCTTGTTTTTTTAAAAAGTGTTTGGTCCTATAAAATGGTAGAAAAATCATTTACTAAGAATTACACTTTGTTGCTGTTGATTCTTGTTAATGCCGACAAGTCAAGTTGACAAACTAATTTAAAAGATAGGATTGAGCTTAGACGTTGTGGTTGATGGTGGAGGCCGTGACCTATGATGTGGATGAGCGAGGGAAGGAGGGAGAAAAAGGGGCAAGGCAGCTCCAGCTACAGATAGGAAGAAAAGAGGAAGGAGGAGATGTTTACCAACTGGGATCAAGGAAAAAAAATGAGATCTTGTACTTTGTGAAAGGTTTTTATGAGGGGTGATGTTTAATTCAAGAAATTTATGATCCCAATGGGAAACATAGCAATTGAAGAAAGAAAAGATAACAGAGTCGAACATCTTGATCAAATAGGCTTGGCCTAGCCCAAAACGCTAGGAAAACTAAGTGGTGATGGCATCGGTAATGTTTTGCTACGTGCCAGACAACTAAAACTGGGTATCTGGACTTGGGTTCTCTTTCTTAATGTAACATTAGTAGTTACACAAGATTTAGCATTTGACTTGGTGTTCAACTTCCTATGAACTTGCTAAAAGTCTTGATCATTGTCAGATACTAGGAATCTGAATACCTTTCTCTTTGAGATGCAATGCAGGAGCTTTTGATAGATGGAGGGTGGTTCAGCCATTAGTAGCCATCAATTTATTTGGGCTGGACAGAAAAAAGTGAAATTGTTGGGGTGGGGTTGGGGGTTGTGGGTTAGGGGGTGTTTCATGGGAAGATAAATGATATCATACTTATATTTCCTGGTTGTTGTTTGAAGCATGCTTGTTGAAATAACCAAAAGATTCAGGCTTTTATAATTTACTTTTTTGCAGTCTGAATGAAGTGTAGTGATAGTGCGCACTAGTCTTGTGAAATTTTAGTTCAAATCTTTATGTTAATATATTGTACGTTCTGCAGAAAATCTTTATGTTCATCATATTCTCTGCTAATAAAGAATATATGTGCAGGATCCATGCCTCTTCCTTGGTCTATCCGCATGAAAATAGCTCTGGGTGCTGCAAAAGGTCTTGCTTTTCTTCATGAGGAAGCAGAAAGACCAGTAATATACCGTGATTTCAAAACATCCAACATTCTGCTAGATGCGGTATGTTTGAACTTTGAATATATTGGAAAAAGAAAAGAGCTTTCCCCTGTAACTTTTCTAATTATGGACTCTCTCTCTCTCTCTCTCTCCCTCTCTCCCTCCCTCCCTCTCTCTCTCTGTCAGGATTACAATGCCAAACTTTCTGATTTTGGCCTCGCGAAAGATGGTCCTGAGGGTGACAAGACACATGTTTCCACTCGTGTCATGGGAACATATGGTTATGCAGCTCCTGAGTACGTGATGACAGGTACGACTGACATCTTGGTTGCTCTCATATTTCACACAATAATTACCCATATGGTTGACTCGACTTCATCAATTTTCATGTGTCACCTCAAGTCTAAACTAGTTGGATGCTGTTCTGCTCGAAACAACAATTTTTTTATACTGGTTCTTCTTGATTTTGAATACCTTTCTGTACAGCTCGATGAGCTGAATCACAGATGAAGAATTTTCGGTTTGTTTGATATTTGTTTACTGATTATAATTTGTCCCGCTCATTTGTCTCAGGACATCTTACGTCAAAGAGTGACGTCTACAGTTTTGGTGTAGTTCTACTTGAAATGATAACAGGTAGGAGATCAATGGACAAGAACCGGCCAAATGGGGAACACAACCTTGTTGAGTGGGCGCGGCCTCATCTAGGTGAAAGAAGAAGGTTTTACAGATTGGTAGATCCTAGACTTGAAGGACATTTTTCTATAAAAGGTGCTCAGAAAGCCGCGCAGTTGGCTGCTCGCTGCCTTAGCCGTGATCCCAAAGCGAGACCTATGATGAGTGAAGTAGTTGAAGCTTTGAAGCCGTTGCCAAATCTTAAAGACATGGCCAGCTCATCCTACTATTTTCAGACAATGCAAGCAGACCGAGTTGGATCAAGTCCAAGTACCAGAAACGGCGTTAGAACACAAGGATCGTTCGGGAGGAATGGACAACAACATCCTAGAAGTCTTTCAATTCCAAATGGTTCTCATGCTTCTCCATACCATCATCAGTTTCCTCAGAATTCACCGAAACCAAATGGCAAAACTTAGTATTGGATTGGCAATTATCTGTTTCTACCATTCTTTTTCTTTTCTCCTCTAGCTATGAATATATTTTGTCCACCCCCCTATTTGTCATTGGATGACTGGCAAAAGGGTAGGAGTAAATTTATTTAAGTTGTGATCTTTGAAAATGCTGAACTCCCACTTGAAAAGAATGTATTGTAAGCAGAGCTCAAGTCCATGGAGTAAATATTTGTGTCCATCTCTCTCTCTCTCTCTCTCTCTCTCTCTCCCTCCCTCCCCCCTACCCCCACCCCACCCCACCCACCCACCCACCCACCCACCACCACCTA
>NW_017675144.1:0-18936 GCF_001879085.1 Nicotiana attenuata | reverse complement strand
CCCACACACACACCCCACATCATTGGTGGAAATCTGATTGTCCCAAAATGAACGAATGTTCTTGAAAAAAGGCAAAGGGAAAAGGAAATAATAAAAAGCAGAATATTGTTAATCGTGGAGTATGTCATCCAATATAGTGGTTTCCGCTGTCAGATTTGCTCATCTGTCTAAATTTGGACGGAGAAAATACTTATGCCGGTGGGAGGTAATAGGTACCTAATTTAATGATTGAGGTGCGCAAAAGTTAACTCCAATACCACTTTTAGAAAATAAATAAGAAAGAAAAGCAAACATAAAGATAGGACTACAATGTTGATTCTGCCAAGATAAGCACACATAATTCATGGATTAAATTACGAACTACTACTAGCCTTTTTCCTCTCATGGTGTTGTGGTGTTCACTTCCACAAACTATCCAGGCTCATGCATCTGATTCCTTTGAAAAGATTCAATTTTGAAAGTGAGTTCTTAAGCATATGTTTTTGGATCTAAGGGTGGAGGGACTTTACACTTGTTTCTCTAATAGTAGAGTTGTCAAAAACCAGCCTCTTCTCTATAAGGTAAGTACACATTACCCTCTCGAGACCCTACTTGTGATATTCCACTGAATTTCTCTGGCTGAGGGTCTATCGAAAACAACCTCTCTGCCCTTCTAGGGGTCCCCAGACCCCACTTGTGGGAATACTGGGTTTGTTGTTGTTGCTGTAGAGTAGTCAAATACCAAGATAAAAACCTTAATTGTATGTTGTCTTTCAAGAATTTGTCAGGGAAAAAGCATAAGATGGATTTAAGGCGTATGTCAAAGGAAATATCAGATGGTAAAAATGGAGATGACTGAAAATCATGTATTGCACTTTTACTGTACAGCAATTTTATTCTTTTAAATAGATACAGAAGATCAGATTACACACTTCAGAGCTACAATATCATCTTCCAGCAGCTGAACATGCCGAGAATTAGCTCATACAGTCAAAATGTTCAACTGCTTAGCACTCTTCCTCATGCAGCACGACGGGTTAACTGATCCTTCGATGTACTTTCAAATATCTTGTCAGCATTTCCAACCTCAAACCCGTCCCGTCTATGAAACTCCTCAACCTAAGCAAGTATCAAAATATAGTTCATCACATTAACGCGACATTAACATTCAAGAGTTAAAAGGAGGCACTTCAAAATGCAAAAGTCTAGTTTACATTGAAGCTACATCTTAAAGTTACCAAATGGTTGAAAGCAGGCGGCATAAAATCTTAATATATGGTTGAAACTAGCACAAATGTCACTATGCGACAGGCAACGCCAATAATTTAGTTTAGCTCCAATCATAGAACCAAAACCTCGAGAACACTTTAAATTAGGAGATTTCAATAAGCATGTGATAGAATTCAATCATAAGAGTTTGATGTTTCAACTCAACAGACAAGGTTTTCCACTTTAAGATTGAACAATAAGTAGCCTTTTATTCAATTACATTGCCATATAAGCATTGGAACAGACATAAATAACAATTTTGCAACTTAAGAGGAAATAGGCTACATTCAATGTGTTGCATAGAATGACTGTGCACTCATGAAACTGCGGTTGGCACATATTTTACTTCTCATATATATTTTATAAACAGGTGTTAGGAGTACCAACTTCAAGTTATTGATTTATTGCTTTTACTACAGAGAAACATGCAAGAAAACTGAGGATACTGAGAACTAACCTCTTCTGCTGGTAAATCCTTATATTGGGGCAGTACAAGTCGCTCAGCAAATTCGATGTATGAACATGGGACTGCTTCTGTAATGCCGTCTGAAAATTGGAAAGAGGTAGAATCTGCTACAGTCGAACTTTGCAACAGAAGACCATCAGGGCTCACTGGTGAGAAAGAGAATATGTCAAAACTTTTTTGTAATACTCATGACCATTTAAAAAAGAATAGTTCTTCATTTAAAAGAACGAGACTTCAAAATCAACAAATTCTTCTCACAAAAATGAATAATCGCAGAACTCTACATGTGCTCTATATTCAAAATTATGATGAGCAATAACTCTCTGACGCAAAAAGAATTAACAGAACCCAGCATCGAAAAGCTTTTCAACCTGTAATTCATTCAAGTACCTAAGAGATACACAGGTTTTTGTCCTTTAAAGCTCCTATTGACTAACATAATAATCTAGTTTCCACAAAGTCTTGAGATTGCAGCGTAACATGTTAATTAACAAGCACTATAATCAGCAGAAAGAGATTTAAAGGCCTCCTTGTGACGCAGCCAACCATTACTGTTGAAGACAAAATAAAGTGTATCCTCTCTAAAAGCTTAAGCTTTTAGATGAGATGGTCATACACTACAACATGGTATCAGAGCAGGCTGAGGTCCTCGGTTCGAGTTTCACCGCCACCCAATATCAAAAAGAATTTTCACGTGCTTGGCTCATAAAAAAGAATCAAGCCCGCATGTGAAGGGGCGTGTTGAAGACATAATTAAGTAAATAAAAGTGTGTTCTGTCTAAAAGCTTAAGCTTTTAGATGAGATGGCCACACACTTCAACAATTATTTTGCGCAGTATTCTCATATCTTCAATATACACTAGCTATTCAATATTTTAAACCACCATCATTAAAAGCCAAAGCATCAGGTGCCCATTTTTAGAGAAGGAAATCAGTAAACTGGGAGTTGCAGCCAGGCAAAACCCTTACGTCGCGCTACTAACATGTGTTACTTAAAAGAGTTTACATGATCTTGGTTTTAGCTGTTGCTGAACTGGTAAATGCTGAACTTATTACTGAGAAAAGATCAAGTAAAAGAGCAAGCAAATAAACAGCGTGTACTTGAGTAACATTATATATAACATGATGCAGCTACAAATTAAGCAGGCAATATTACTAATTGCAGGTTTACGTCAATGTTACTTTGTACTAACCCTTTAGAACACCCCCTTCAGAGTTCAAGTTAAAACCAGTTTTCTCAATGAATTGATTCAGATTTCCGATGCTTCTCAGATTTGATGTCAACCGATGGGTAGATATGGTGACATGATTCAATGCATATCCATTGACAAGGGTCCAGGCAGCGTACTCACTCTCCCTGGTAATTCAACGACATCACAGAAATACCAAAATAATTAATTTAAGAATACTGCTCATGAAAATAAACATATAAATAGTGGATAGGTTGTAATTTGTAAAAACATAAAGAGATACTTATTTTGTTAGAGACGTATAGTATCATTACTGCCCTTTAAATGACACTAGTAAGCTACAACTTATTGAGAAGTCACTTTTCAATCTGATCCAGGAGCTTGCACGGGAAATGTAGAATTCAATATGAAATTAAAATGCAGAGGACAATTTCCAGTACCTAGCCAGTTGTTGAAATTCGGAGTATGAGGGTCTTTCCCATGTCAAAACCCCAAATGCACTCGCAAGTGCTGCATACTCTTTTCCGCACCGAGAGATGTCAGTGTATTTTTTAATTATATCCTGCAAGCAAAGAAGAAGAATCATGTACTTCAAAATTTGACCAGCCATGAGATTATTTAGAAGTGAAGCACCTTTTGAAATGTGAAATTCATCGATAAGACCAAAATTTTGTTCTGTTAAGCATACAAAAAATTATGCAAAGGAATAAGCTGATGAAAAACCTGAGCTTCTGGACTCAGCTGATCAACAAGAAGTTCCGATATAAATATTCTTGGCAATGGCCCATCAACCCCACTGCCCCGATTGGAAGTTTGAACATTAGGAGGAGAAAACCAGAAAGCTTTCAACTTCTTAGCAGGGAATCTCAACTCTTCTCGTTGTTCGTAACCAAAATCCAAGAAGAACTTTGACATAGAATCAATGCCATGGCCATTAACCTGCAGCAATAAATAAATAAATAAAGAATCTGTAGTGATGAATATGCTACATAAACATTTCCCAGAACACCATTTCAGTCCTAGAATTAAAGAAGAATTATCGTACCCCAAATGTCCTAAATGCAAAGTGATCATAGCAAATTCGATCACCATCAGCAGAGCGAACTAGCTCCAAAATGGCCTTAGCAGTGGGATTTTTGTTCAGATAAACCGCTTCCATGCTCGCCAATACACTCCTAAAGAATGATTCACTTCCCTGGATACTCATTTGACCAGTAAGTCCAAGAAATTTAGTCAATCAATACCACCAAAAAACAAAACTAAATTTGCATTACAGCGTTGCAAATTAATTATTTAAGCTTTTATATAAAGTGGTGTAACCCAATCCGAAATAGTGTTATAACAAACATAGATTCAAGTCTAGCTCCCACTAATCAGTAAAAATACTTCTAAAATCTTTTCCCAAAAAGTAAGAAATTAGGTCTATATGCGAGAGCAGGGGCGGAGCTAGAATACGCGTTACGGGTTTGGCTGAATCCATTGATTATGTTCAACTTATTAATTTAGAACCCAATAACTTAAAAATGACTAGAATCCCAAAAGTTACAAATCCTAGCTCCGCCTTTGTGCGAGAGCGTAGTGTTACATACAAACAAGAACTACTACCTCAGCCCCAAACAAGATGGACCCGGCTATAATGAATCCTCATTGATCATGTTTCTACATTGTAATTTTATCTCAAGCGACGTGTTACAACAACAACAACAACAAACCCAGTGTAGTCTCACAAAAGGGGCCTGGGAAGGGTAGTTTGTAGGCAGACCTTAACCCTAGCTTATGAAGGTGGAGAGGTTGTGTCCGATAGATCCTCGGCTCAGTAAAAGCCGACGTGTTACATACCTAGAATAAGTTAAATACTTTTTCTTTTATAACAGATAACAGATCAAACTGTCCAAACAAAGTACACCACAATTTTTATTTCCTTTTTGTCTGTCCAAACAAAGTACACAATTGAACAAATAGTTCCTAACTATCCCCACATAGTAATGGAAAGTATACTAAAATTAACAACAGCTAATCAACGATTAAACACAACAAAAGGGATATATAGGGAAATGATTACCTGAAAAGAAAAATCTTTAGCTGCAGCTCCATCTTGGGTTTTAGAAGCAGATAGCACTGAGAAACTCTGATTTTCCATGGCAAAATTAGAGTTCCAGAAAGGGTAAACAGCATTCAAAGATAAGGAATTCTTGGAATTCTCAAAACGGAAAACAGAAGAATTAGAAGGGAAAAGTGATGACTTAAAGGAAGAAGATGAATAGAGAGAAAACATTGAAGAAGGAAATCTGAACATTGATGACATCTTTGATCAAACAATTTGTTTACAAGTTTCAAAAATTGTGTTGTTTTCTATAGTGTTCTGTTGAGTAACGTTTGTGTCAGCACACAATGTAGTTCCCCAGTTATAAAAGGAACTACTGGGACCCATCTCCACGTGTCTTGGATTAACACAAAACAAAATATTCTGACTCAACATATTTCCATATATGTTAAAAAACACCTTGTACGATGTTTATCCAAGGAAGGGGTTCTTTTTTTTGGGTGGGGTGGGGTGGGGGGTGGGGGTGGGAGGAGAGGTGAGTTGAAAAATAGCTTAGCGAAAATGTTGCATTTTTATTGGCAGGATCTAAAGCACGTGTAACGATCCGATCGGTTGTTTTGCTTACTAGATCCCTGTTCCCCTAATTAGGACTCCTTGGATGTGCCTTTACTGTTTTATGACTTGCAGGGATTGTTGGTTTAGGTTTAGAAGGGTTCGGGTTGAAATCGGATCACTTAGTTCCTTCATCGTGGCCTAAGGTGGCCGTTTGATTTGAGTCAACATTTTGAGTAAACGACCTCGGAACCAGGATTTGAAGGTTCCAATAGGTTTGTATGATGATTTTGGACTTGGGCATGTGTTCGGATCGGGTTTCGGGTAATCCGAGATTGTTTCGGCGCTTAATGTGGAAAGTTGGTTCATTGAAGGTTTTCTTGTTCTTTAAATTTGGTTTGGAGTAGACTTTGGTGTTATCGAGGTCCGTTTGAGATTCCGAGCCTGGGAATAGGTATGTATAGTGATTTATGACTTGTACGCAAATTTTGGTGTCATTACGAGTAGTCTAAGTATGATACGGCGCGTTCGGAACTAGTTGTGAAGTTTGAAGTTCATAAGTTCATTCAATTGGGTTTTGGGGTGCGAATCGTAGTTTCGATTTTGTTTGACGAGGTTTGAGGCCTTGACTTAGTTCGTATCATGTTGTGGATACGTTGGTGTAGTTGGATGGGGTCCCGGGGTGGCCTCGAGTGCGAATCGGACTTAGTTTTGGACTTGGGAACTGCTAGTGGCTTCAGATCTGGTGCAATCGCACTTGCGAGGAACGGTCGCAGGTGCGAGGTTTGTTTCGCATCTGCGCGCTCGCAGATGCGATGGAGGCTCCGGTGGAGCGAAAGTGGGTCGGCTGGCTGTCACGACCCAATTTCCCCTCCGTAAGACGTCGTGACGGCACCTAATCTCTACCACTAGGTAAGCCTAGACAATTACGAAAATAACAGAAATAGAAGTGAAAACTCAACAACTAACTGCAACAGATAATAACATAACTGATAACCATGCCGCTCAGCATGTACAATAACCAACTCCTCGGTAATACACAATTTTCCCAAAACCCGGAACATCATGAGTCACAAACTACAGAAGGAAACTAGTATCTCTATACACTGGTAACAAAAGAAGTACAGAAGATAATGGACATAGGGGAGAATAGAGGGGGACTCCGAGGTCTACGGACGCGGCATATATACCTTGAAGTCTCCAACTGTCGTTGCGCACTGGTGACATGGCTGGTAAGAAGTACCTGATCTACACACGAAAACATGTGCAGAAGAGTAGCATGAGTACACCATAATAGTACCCAGTAAGTTCCAAGCCTAACCTCGATTGAGTAGTGACGAGGTCGGGTCAGGGCCTACTGGTGTATATAAACTAATAAGGCAAAGAAAATATTGTAATGTAATAAAAGACTGGAATTAAACGAAAAGAAATCCACTGAGAAGTAACAGTACAACATACAAAAATAAATAGCGGGGGATCTCCCGAGATACCCTCTCGTAGTCCCAAAAGTAAATGTACAAGGAGAACTCCCGAGGTACCGTCTCGTAGTATCAAAAGTAAATGTGCAGGGGGATCTCCCGGGATACCGTCCCGTAGTCCCAAAGTAAATATGCAGGGGGATCTCCCGGGATACCGTCTCGTAGTCCCAAAGTAAATACACAGCTCAAGACAATAGAAATACCAATAACAACACGAAATCCTACAGTTTAGACTAAGTACAAGTCAAGGAGAAAGCAGGAAAATCCACTAAGCATGCTGCACAGAGTTCAGATAAGCATTTAAGACACATAGACATGCTATTCTATGCTAAACAGTATAACTACACATGCTAGAATAACTCCATTAGGAAAAACAGGTTATTACTCAGTAAAAATCGGATTTTACAACAAATAGCCCGTTCACGCACTCGTCACCTCACGTACACGGCGCTCACATATCACAACAGTACCAAATCCTAAGGGTAGTTCTCCCACACAAGGTTAGGCAAGCCACTTACTTCGAACCACGCTCAATCCATTGGTAACAATATTTTTTCCGCGAATATCCGACTCCGAATGGCCCAAATCTAGTCAAAATCAATTACATACCATAAATATAACTATAAGAAACTAATCTAATTAATGAAATCAAAGCTAAAGCAAGAAATTGGAGAATCGCCCAAAAAAGCCTCCCCGGGCCTACGTCTCGGGATCGGGTAAAAGTCACAAAATATGAACACCCATTCACTCATGAGTTCACTCGTACCAAAATTATCCAAATCCGATGTCAAAATCACACTCAAAACCCAAAATCTTAGTTGAAGAACTTCTCTCATTTTTCCCAAAATTTTCACCCCAAATTCGAAATTAAATGATGAAATTAATGATAGATTAGAGGGATATAACCAAAATCAAGTGTAGAACTATTACCTAATCGATGTCTCTGAAAATCCCTCAAAATCTCATCCAAATTCGAGCTCTCAAACTCAAGTTTTGATAAAAATGGCCAAACCCTCATTTTGGAAATGTTATATTCTGCCCAGGCCTTCCTTCTTCGCGAACGCGTCCACATCCTCACGTTCGTGAAGGGCAACTTTTTCCAGCCCAGAATTCCTTCATCGCGAATGCCATGTCCTTACCACAAACATGAAGGTCACTCAACTCAACCCTACGCGAACGCGGTACCAGCATCACGAACACGTAAGCAAAAAGGGCCCGGGGACCCAGCTGGCCAGATCCTCTACGCGAACGCAGGGCCTCCATCACGAACGCGTAGACCAGCTGCCTCAGTGCTTCACGAACGTGAAGCCAAAAATCCACTTGCCTCCAGCTCCTCTTCGCGAACGCGGGACTCCCCTCGCGAACGCGAAGAAGGAAATCAGAACTGGAGATATCAGAAAATCTACAATCTTTCCCAAGTCCATGTGATCCGTTAACCACCCGAAATCAACCTGAGGCCCCCCGGACCTCAACCAAACATACCTACCAGTCCTAAAACGCCATACGAACTTAGTCGAGCCCTCAAAACACATCAAACAACAACAAAACCACGAATCGCCCTCCAATCCAAACTTAATGAACTTGAAACTTCAAATTTCTACAACCGACGCCGAAACCTATCAAACCACGTCCGATTGACCTCAATTTTGCACACAAGTCATATTCAAAATTACGGACCTACTCCAACTTCCGGAATCAGAATCCGACCCCGATATCAAAAATTCCACTTCTGGTCAAAATCTCCAAAAATTCAACTTTCGCCATTCCCAGCCTAAATCAGCTACAAACCTCCAATTCACAGTCCGGACACGCTCCTAAGTCCAAAATCATCCAGCGGAGCTAACGGAATCGAGGAAACTCCATTCCGGGGTCGTCTTCACACAGTTCCGACTATGGTCAAAATCCTAAGACTTAAGCTTTCGTTTTAGGGACTAAGTGTCCCAAAACACTCCGAACCCAAAAACAAACCTCCCGACAAGTCACACAAGCAGAAAAAGATATGGGGAATGCAGTAAATAGGGGATCGGGGCTAATACACTCAAAACGACCGTCCGGGTCGTTACATCCCCCCCCCCCCTTAAAATAATTGTTCGTCCTCGATCGAGTATAGAGACATACCTGAAGTGGTGAAAAGATGAGGATAATAGATGCGCATATCATGCTCGATCTCCCAAGTTGCCTCCTCGACCGGTTGACCCCTCCATTGAACCTTCACTGATGCAATGTTCTTTGACCTCAGCTTTCGAACCTACCTGTCCAAAATAGCCGGCTCCTCAACATAAGATAGATCCTTGTACAACTGGACCGAGATAAAATCCATCACATGAGATGGATCGCCATGATACTTTCGAAGCATCGAAACATGAAATACCCGATGGACTCCTGCTAGGTTGGGAGGTAAGGCAAGCTCATAAGCAACCTCCCAACTCGCCGCAACACCTCGAAGGGACCAATAAAACTTGGGCTCAGCTTGCCCTTCTTTCCGAACCTCATAACGCCCTTCATAGGCGAAACCCGGAGCAAGACCCGCTCTCCAACCATGAATGCAACATCGCGAACCTTCCGATCTGCATAACTTTTCTGTCTGGACTAGGCTGTGTGAAGTTGTTCCTGAATCACCTTAACCTTCTCCAAAGAATTCTGAACCAAGTCTGTACCCAATAACCTAGCCTCACCCGGCTCGAACCAACCCATTGGAGACCGACACCGCCTACCATACAAAGCCTCATACAGTCCCATCTGAATGCTCGACTGATAACTGTTGTTGTAGGCAAACTCCACAAGTGGAAAGAACTGATCCAAAGAACCTCCAAACTCCATCACACAAGCATAGAGCATAACCTCTATTATTGAATAGTGCATTCGGACTGTCCGTCCGTCTAAGGGTGAAATGTTGTTCTCAACTCAACCTGAGTACCCAACTCATGTTGTACGGCCCTCCAATACCGTGATGTAAACTGCGTACCCCAGTCAGAGATGATAGATACCGGCACGCCATGAAGTCTGACAATCTCACGGATATACACTCGAGCCAGCTGCTCGGAAGAATAAGTGGTCATCACATGAATGAAATGAGCTGACTTGGTCAGCCTATCCATAATCACCCAAACTACATCAAACTTTCGCTGAGTCCTGTCGCGCCCCCTTTTTCTCGCGAAATCGGGTTTAAGACATTTGGGAAGACAACTCGTTCCCTTTTGGGAATTGGGTTTTGGATTGAAGAGTCGCCACCTAATGATTTAAGTGCATTAGGACACTAAGAAGGGTTTGAGTCAAGTAACCAGAGATTGGGTAAGGGCTTGAAATTATCCCAAGGGGAAGGTGTTAGGCACCCCTCAGGATCCACTAGTGTGGTTCCCGACCAAACTATTGTTGTGACTTAAATACAAATAACACATAGGAAAGTAAGAGTTTCAAATAAGAGGGGATTTTTTCATGTAACGGTCACAAATAAACAAAGTCGGAAAGAACTAAAGAGAGTTGATTTTCTTAGAAGAAATGGTTTTAAAAGATTTAAAAGAAACAAAGAACAAAGGGAAAGGGGGGTCCTAGGTTTACAAATAATATGGATCACCCCACACAACATCCGGTAATCACTCCTCAATGAGGGGCTACATGTGATGTTATCGCGTGGTCATCATATCCATACCCTTTCCCACCCCGTTAAGGTATTAAAGCGCGGAATGGTCTCGTTTACCTATTGCATGCTATTACCCGCCCCAATCCTATCAGCCCCGGAGGTACTTGGGACTACTAATCCTAAAGGGGGGAGATATTGGTTTATTTGTGGTTTCAAAAGGTAAAACACTAAGGCGACATGCAAAAACACGTATAGCAAGTTGGGGGGAAGCACATAACAAGTAAAAGGCTCAGATATACCTCCTTTGACAGAGAAGCACATAATTTTAGCACGACTTGCACATACTGTTTAGGGTCTGATTAAAACTTAAATGTTGAGGCAGACTGATTTATTACATAGTTCAGATAAGAAGCCCGAAGCAGGACTACCTGTTGGTTGTAGCTAATAAAAACTGATTCAGTTTATAAAATTTACCCTATGGTTTGCCTAGGTGTTGGACGAAGATCCTACAGGCATGATATCTACTGATTTCAGAAACAATGAAATAAACTGAATACATACTGATATAAGAAAGAGTTGTCAGTTATTAAAGAAAGGCGAGTTTTAGCAAAAGATCATAAGTTCAACAACTGGTAAGGCATTATTACTACTTTTAGACTTATAAGCGAGTGAGGCGATTCAGATTTGGTTAAAGCTCCTATAGGCATGCTTTCTATGCGTTTGTTGACTTTAGAACACTTTTACAGACATAGAGAAACACAGAAATCCTACAAATATGATATCTAGGTGTTGTATTTTATATGAACATGATTTCTAATTGCAATTGATTATTTAGGGCCTATAAACATGTTTGCCTAATGAAAGTGGATATGCAAGATTCAAAAAGACCTATAGGCATATTTTCTATATGCATATGCAGAATTCTGATTTCGAATAATTGTAGACATGGCATTTATATGAGAGAATGCAGGATCCCTATAGACATGGTATCTATATATGAGAGAATGCAGGATTCCTAAAGACATGTTATCTATATATGAGAGAATGCAGAAATTCAGAAACTCCTATAGTCATGGTATCTATATATGAGAAAATGCAGAAATTCAGGAACTCCTATAGGCAGGATATCTACCCTTTGCAGACATGGTTACCCCTTCCCTTTTTCACTAACCATCCCCGAGAGTTTTATTACAAAGTTATTACAGCCCAGAAAAAAAGAAGTAAAGTAAAGAAAATACATCAGAAATTAAAAAAGGGTACAACCAAGGAGAGCCTGATTCAGGCTTCCTGTCTGAAGTATGAAGTAAACCAACTCCAAGAGATCAATGTTTCAAAGCCTTTCTCCCATTTGGGGTGTGTCAAAGTTCCCTAAGAGTCTCATATGAACTCCGGGCAGTGCTTACACCCAAATGTATCACCAGATTAAGATATAATGCAGCGTGGAAGGGCCAGCCCTCAGGTGTCCAAGTTCAGAGGGAACTCAAGCGGTCNGTCCCAAGGCAAGGCTCACAAGAGGGGGGCAGAACTTAGGGACTAAGAGAGAGTGCAAGTGCAGAAGTGGAATTCTGAAAGGGGAAAGGGAAAAGGGAAACAACTTAAATCAGTACACAAAAGGGTATAGGGAATGGGGAGTTGCAAGAGGCAAAAACAGGCTGGCGGGCATACCCAGCAATGGGAGATGCTGGCACACCCTTAGGCCTGTTAACACATATTGTTTAGAGGTTAAGATCCCCATGGATCAAACTTAATTCATGGACAACAACTTACATTGCCATGCCTCAAGTCATAACTCAACACACATAGGGGTAATAGGGGGTAGGGATTCATTACAAACAAACAGAAAGGAATCAACATGCTAGTTTAAATATTTAACTCTGCAGCAGCAGTAAAGTAGACATGGACACAAAAGCTGTAAATAAACACATTGTGATGATGCTGAAGCTTAAATTAGGACATACCAGTTTCAAAGAAACAAATAGAGAAAAAGCAATAGGTCTTGTGAACAGGCCACAATGCAGGCAAAGAGAGAATACTATTATGAGTAAGTATGAGTTCAGAAGAGGTTGTGAATTGTGAAGTGAAGGATTGTAAATCGTGTGTGCTGTGTGTTAAAGAGCCGTGCATTTATAGTGTTGAAAACCAGGCAGAAATAAGGTAAGAAAATAGTTAAGGAACTGATTGTCAATTAAGCATCAATTACACATGACTTCCCTTTAATTAAGGGATTCAGATTCAAACGGGTAAAACAATTTAAGGAAAGAAATTGAATAAGCCTTTGTGCAAAGCATGTAATTAAGGGCAAATACATAAAAGGTTATTTAAGGATAGGGTTTTTGAAGTACACGGTTGTACAAATAAGGTAAGAAAATCAATTAACAACCACTAAATCAAAAAATCAAGGATCTTGTAATTACTGACCCATGAATGAACCAAGTCGCAAAAGCTGAGAAGGGTTTTAACTTGGGTCGAGTTACAGAGAGAGTCAGCAAACAAGGAAAGAAAAATCAATCAGACATACTCAAAAGGAATTCTGAACTAATCACAAATTTGAAAACCATTTTAGAGGGAAATTCATTGCATATAAAGAGCATATAGACATGTCAAGCATGAAAGAAGATGTTGTGTTATTGTAAAAATCAGTAGAAAATAGACCACAGAAGCATAGTTGTCACATAGGTCAGCAAAAGTAGATGAGAAGTATCGTTTAGCAGCATACAAAGGATCCAGTGTACAGTTCTCAGAAGAGTTTAGCAAAAGCTGGAATCATGTGAAAAACAAGCGTTTTGAAACTCATTTCAGAGACTCGAAATAGGTTCAGGGGTCTCAGAAAGAACTGAAACCTCTACCATGTTCCTCTCAGCAACTGAAACTGAGAAACATGATAGAAAGGCAACATGCAGAGCACAGTAGAAGAGCTCAAAGAAAAATAGAGTAGAAGAAACTAACACGAAACAAAAAAATGGAAAAAATGATAAAATCGGTAGTAGAAACATGCTGAGAAGTTTAATAAGGAAACTTAAGAACATAGTAATGGAAATATAGTAGGGGAAACATATCAGAACACACTAGAGAAGATACAGTGGAGAAAGCATACGAGCATACAGTATAGGAAAATACAGCAGAAGAAGCATGTAAGAACATGGTAGGAGAAAATATAAGAACATAGTAGAGAAACATTTAATACTTTTCTGAAAACCCTAGATCGGAAAAGAACTGGTTTTGAAAGTAATTTTTGCAAGAAAAACCAGAGAAATCGTTTGAAAACTTAGGGAAAGCATAGATACACAACGGATCTAAAGGAATCGGAGAAAACCTCGAAGAGTTAGGGTTTCAGAAGAACCCTAGAAATGAGAAAGGCTTTGAAAGGTCACCGATCTACGTCGGAGAGGTCAAAGTCAGGCTCGGGCAACCATGATGCGCCGGAGCAAGGCCGCAAATGACCGTGGAACTCGAATCGAACGAAGCCTGGACCAAATTTCGTCGTGGTCAGGCCTTGAATCTTCAAGGACCAGGCATGTAGGAGCAATAGGAGGTGGGTATAGGGCCTCCATAACCTTGGAAGCCATGGATTCCGGTGGCTTTCAGGGCGGAGATGGTGGCTAGGGTTTGAGAAGTTTCGAGAGAGTTTGAGAGACTGGAGGGTTCAGAGGTGGCTGGTAGGTGAAAGTGATTAGGGTTTTGGGGGGTAAGGGTAAATTAAAAAGGAAAGATTAAAACGTGGCCGTTGATCATTTTGATCAACGGCCTGGATTAAACGGGGGATCCGAGCGGGTTATGTAGAATGGTCGTGGGTCGGGTAATTTTAGGAGTTGGGCTGGGTAATTGAAATTAAAATTGGGTTGGATTAGAGGTGCCAAATCTGGCCAAAATTGAAAAAAANCATTAAGAACGTTCCAAATCATATAGTCATTGTTTGCTTATATGTTGATGATATGCTAATAATGAGCAAAGACATTGCCGACATTTAAGCTACTAAGCGTATGCTTGCTAGTAAGTTTGATATGAAAGATTTAGGAGTTGCCGATGTAATTCTAGGAATTAAAATCCAGAGGACTCCTCAGGGTCTAGCTTTGTCTCAATCACATTACGTGAAAATGGTACTTGTAAAATCAAACACTTGAAATTTAGAAGTGCAAGAACTCCAATTGACTTAAATCATCATCTTATAAAGAATAAAGGTGAAAGTACGTCTCAATTGGAGTATGCTCGTGTATTGTGAAGCTTAATGTACATCATGTACTGTACACGACCTGATATAGCTTGTGCAATAAGTAAACTTAGTCGATTCACAAGTAATCCCAACAAACATCACTGGGTGGCAGTGAAACGAGTTCTGGGATATTTGGAATATACCCAAGACTACGCTTTGCACTACAATAAATATCCTGCGGTTATCGAAGGATATAGTGATGCAAATTGGATAACCGGCTCAACAGAAACAAAGTCCACAAGTGGATATGTTTTTACTGTTGGTGGAGGAGCAGTATCTTGGAAGTCTTCCAAATAGACGTGCATTGCTCGCTCTACAATGGAATTAGAGTTTATAGCTTTGGATAAAGCCGGTGAAGAAGCTGAATGGCTTCGAAATTTCTTCGAAGACATTCCGTTCTGGCCAAAACCTTTGGCTCCTATTTGCATACATTGCGATAGTGAGGCTGCAATAGGACGGGCAGGGAGCGTTATGTATAACGGAAAGTCTCGTCATATACGACGAAGACATAACACCGTTAGGCAACTACTTTCTAGTGGAATTATCACTATTGATTATGTAAGATCAAAGGATAATGTGGCGGATCCGCTTACAAAAGGCTTAACTAGAGAGGGAGTTGAGAAATCATCTAAGGGAATGGGACTGTGGCCGAGGACAAGTCAACATGGCGGTAACTCTACCTAGAATTTTGGATGTTCCGAGATCTAGGTTCAAGGAGCTCAAACAAAGTTGTGATTGACCAGTTCAACATTGTCAAAGTAAAATCTTTGGTCCCTTCTCGTGATGAAGACAATGTTCAGTAACAAGGATAGAACTTTACATGTTCTTTAATGATTACCTAAGTTTGATGTGGTATTTATCAAATAGTGTCAATCAAAAGGATTACACGTTTAGGAATCACCTATGTAAGTGTGAAGTGGAAGCCGCTTCAATGAAAATTCTGTAAGGCCAATTCTCTACGCACTTATGAAACCAGGCAGTGTTCATGGCTGAAACGAACACAACAATGAGAACCAAAAGATGGTTAAGGATTGGTTGTGTGACATATGGTTGTCTAGGTATACACTAAAGTTCGACGGTTCAAAGATATCAAATCTACCGATTGACCGAGTATATCCGACATATGTTCACTACGGAAAGTTCAAAGGGAAACCTACTTATCCAGATGCAATTAATCCTTACTTGCAAATTACACAGCTTTCATCTATGATCATTCTTGTTACAGCCATTCCCATTCATGTGGGGGATTGTTGGACTTTAAAGCATTGGGCTTCAAAGACTTTAAGCATTGGGCTTTAAAGTCTAAGAGTGTGAATTGGAAATGGTGGGAAATAAAAATTTGAATGAAGTGAGCTTTTGTCTTGAACTTTGTCCCTCATTGGTGAGGGACAACTACATTTGTGTGTATATATATAGAATCACTTCTTAAAGCTCTTAAAAGGAGTTGAAGAGAATGAACCCTCGCGCCGTCGTCGTCGCTCGCTCGGCTCGGCTTCGGCTTCGGCTTCGGATTTGGATTTGGATTTGGATTTGGATTTGGATTTGGATTTGGATTTGGATTTGGATTTGTCAAATGATCGATCGATAAGATTATTTTTGGAAAAAATTTATTTAATTAATTATTTAATAATTAATTAAATGTCAGTTAGTTAGCCGCTGTCCGGGCCTGACCGCGGTAGGACCGCGCCAGAACACTGCTGCAGATTCAGAAGGCCACTCTGGCCGCGGTCCTGGCGTAACCGCGGCAGGACGCGGAAACTTCTGAACAGAAACCTTTTCCAGAACAAATATCACACCTCTTCCAATAATTGCCTATAAATTCTGAGGCATGTCTTCGTTTTTAACACACTAAAAAAATTACAAAACTTCCTTCTTTATGAAAATACTGCATTCTAATTCGCAGTCTCTCTCTCTCAAATTTGTAAGTGTGATTTTGCTCCGTTTTTTTAGTTCGTTGGTATCTTGCAGTTTGTATTGCCACTGTTGCAGGAAGGTTTATTCCGTTTTATCCTGGGAGGATTTAATCCATTACCTTGGCAACGTGTGAGGGGGTTAAAATTCCTTAAGGACGCACAAGCAAATTGTGGACTCCGAATATTTCTTATTCTTTACTGTTTTCCAGTTTCTTTTATTCTTCTAACAGTTTTTTGATTTTGTGTTTTAACACAGTAGCGAATTACAAATAGCACGCATAATTTTTCTGCTTTTGTGAAGAAGCTACAAATTCTAGTCTTTTCCAAGAAATAAAAGCAGAAGCAGAAAATTATTTTTTTCAAGACAAAGATATCATTATCATAAATTTATATATATTTTCTAAATTATCTCTGCCTAATTTAAGCTTGTCCTTTTCCTTTTTTGATTCTACCATCCTTTTTTTTCTATTTTTATTTCCGATGAATTCCTTTATAAATGCAAGGTAAGTTTTCTACTATTTTCAAAACATTGAGTAATAAAATTGGAGATTAAATTGTTGATAAATGTTATAATGTATGAGTGACTTTGTTTATTATTTTATGTAAATTCCTGATAAATAGTGATTTATGAAATAATTTTTTAATTTATCTGAATGATGTATTTTGATATCTAAATTATGTAAATAATAAGTAATTACACCCGATACTCAATATTATTGCTTTGGTTTAAAAAATATATAATACGAAAAAATATAGGACTCTAATAATATGAAACTACACGGATGAAAGAACAACTAAAATAGTTTATGAGACACATATGTAAAACCTCTACCATGTAATTCCTTGTTAAAAAAATCTATAGAAATAAGATGTAAGATATTAACCACTCAAATAAGAAGGTCTCTATTAATTTTAAGGTCCTAAATATTAGGACTTTCTACCTAGTTTAATAAGAAAAAAACTTAATAACTAAGATTTTAATTGATTTGAAGTCTTAAATATTAGGAAAGTAAATAAAATTTATTTATTTCAGTGTGAGACTTATTTTTCAAGAGTGAAAAAAGCAAACGATGTTTTGCTAAGGGTTTCGTGCTTTAATAATATGAAACTAAAAAAATGAAAGAACAACTAAAATAGTTTATGTCACGACCCGGATTTCTCACCCTCGGGGTCGTGATGACGCCTACTCGTGGTAGCTAGGCAAGCCAAGAACCTTTACCAACATTAACCTATCTTGTTTTATACATGATTAAACAATTAAATTATCAATGAGTAAGCACTTAAAAAGACAACTAAAGGTAAAATTTAGCGGAAGTCTGAACTAAACATAGAAACAACGCCTAGAAAGCTGATACAAGTCTCTACCCAGCACCTGGTGTCACAACAATACACGGACTGTCTAGGATTACTACAAATAAGAGTTTGAAATAAAGGACATAGTCTGTCTCGAATACAAATGTCAACAGAACATGAAAACTGAAAGAAGAGACGCCGGGCCTGCGGACGCCAGCAAGGCTACCTCGGAGTCTCGTGGACTGAAGGTCGGCTCCCAAACTACTGCTGCGTACCGTAAGCTGCTCTGACACCTGGATCTGTGCAAAAGAGTACAGAGTGTAGCATCAGCACAATCGACCCCATGTGCTGGTAAGTGCCTAGCCTAACCTCGACGAAGTAGTGACGAGGCTAGACCGGACTACCACATAAACCTGTGCAGTTATATATACATATACAGCGAAATCGAGGTACAGAGACAAGTAATGAATATGGGAGGGGGAGCATGCTAGGGGGAAATAACAATTTCAAGTAAAAGTCGTCCAGTAACGAAGGAAATAACACAACTCAGATATTAATAAAGAAACAGAAAGCAACAAGTGCACGGCATCACCCTTCGTGCTTTTACTCTCATCCTCACCAAGCAATGATATAATAAAGTGTGCACGGCATCACCCTTCGTGCTTTTACTCTCTTTCCTCACATATAATCAATAGAATCGGCACGGAATGGTACATCGTGCGGCACGGCATCACCCTTCGTGCTTTACTCTCTTTCCTCACCATAAGCAAACAATGCACGGCATCACCCTTCGTGCTTTACACTCTTTCCTCACATATAATCAATAGAATCGGCACGGAATGGTACATCGTGCGGCACGGCATCACCCTTCGTGCTTTACTCTCTTTCCTCACCATAAGCAAACAATGCACGGCATCACCCTTCGTGCTTTACACTCTTTCCTCACAATAAACAAACAATGC
>NW_017675143.1:72594-74569 GCF_001879085.1 Nicotiana attenuata | reverse complement strand
TTGATTACTACTTAAAATCTAATGATATTTAAGAGTAAAATTGCCAAATTAGGCACTAAGACTTCTCACGAGCGACAGACTCTCGTTCAGTAATTAAAATCTAGACCTAAAAATAGTCAAAAAGATCTATTTATACCGAGCTAGAAAATCAGGAAAAAAATGCCCCTGCAGGGTAGGCGCGAACCGCGCAGAAATGGAGCGCGGCCGGGTTGGCTCTTGGACTCTTTGGACTCTGTACTCTGAAGTTGGGATCGCGGACCGCGCAGAAATGGAGCGCGGCCGCGTTTCAGGACGGGCGCGGACCGCGTAAAAAGGGCGCGCGGCCGCGTGGCAGTACTTTGGCAAAAGAACCATCTCTCTGAATCTCACCTACGCGGACCGCGTAAAAAGGAGCGCGGACCGCGCAGATTGCCCTGTGAATGACCCAGTCTCTGAATCTCCTAGCGCGGCCGCGTGGCAAATCAGTGCGGTCCGCGCTAGGTCTTCTTGTTCCCACTTCAATTGGTCTTTGACACTTGGCAGGTTTCACTCCGTTTTGAGCCGATCTTTGACATTTGTCATCTTGTCGCTCAAAACTGCAATCAAGCGCAACTTGTAAGCATTTTGGGACTATGTTGTGGCAATTTAATAACAAACGCAATAGCAAGTAGGGGTATAATCATGTTAAAATCCTAACTTATCAACAAGCTAGGCGGCAAGGCATGTCTATAAGCCACCTCTCCCACTCGATTAAGGAAGATGGCCAATTTCGACACTCACTATAGGTCAATTATCAATATTCAATAATGCGAGAATAATCGTGGAGTCATATAGTAGTTCTAGTTCGGGAAGCCAGGAAAAACAAGAAAAACACCTTCAACAATAATCAAGGGCTTCAAGGTTTATTCTTTATTATCTTATCAGTTTATATCAAGCCACGTAGGGCCAATCCCACATTTACAATTTTCAAGTAACAGATAAACACGCGCAAATCATGCCGAGGTCGACGGCCCGCTCCAACAGAAATGTAAATTGTACACTGCCGAGGGTCGAGCGGCACGAACCATAGATGCATCTATTCTCACCAAAGCGTTCGGCCCGTTCCATAAATAAACACATACCCTGCTCGTGAATCATCCATGCGACGCAGGCACACGTAACATATATGCTCAATCAGTCAAATAAGAACTTATCGGGGAATATTTATTCAAATAAAACCAATTCTCCTTTAACGATTTAAGAAATGAAGTTTAATCCTTTTAGAAATTTACTTACCAATTCGATGTGAGTTAAACAATTCGAGCTACCAATGGGTTCACAATTAATCCACGTGCAACATGTTTTTTTTTGGGTCCTAACTACCCGGACAATAGCATAATAGTAGCTACGCACGGACTCTCGTCACCTCGTGCGTACGTAGCCCCCACAAATAGGAGCACATAATCAGTTACTTCACCTATGGGGTACATTCCCCCTCACAAGATTAGAAAGGAGACTCACCTCGCTCTGAAGACTCATAACCGGCATTCAACATTCTTCCGAAGGCTTGAACCGACGCACAATGCACCAAACCTAGCCAATTAACGACAAACTAATGAGGACATGCTCAAATACTTGTTAGAAATTCAAATTATACAGATTCCCAACTCCGCTTAGTGAAATGACCAAAATGCCCTCGGGCCTAGGTGCCCGAAATCCAAAATTTCTCGAAGACAAAGGTTACCCATGACCTTAGGAACTCAAATATATATTTTTATCCTAATTCCATACTCAAAATCGTGGCTGAATTCCAAGAATATCATTTTCTAGGTTTCCACCCAAAACCTCCATTTTTACACTAATTTTCATGCTTAAATCCATACATAATTGATGTATTTAACTCAAAAGTGATGGGGATGACTTACCTTTATATAGATGACGAAGTTCCACTCTTTGGAGCTCCCCAAATCGCCCCAAGCCATGAACCAAATGAGAGAAATGACTCCATTCACGATTT
>NW_017675143.1:65406-68784 GCF_001879085.1 Nicotiana attenuata | reverse complement strand
GAGTCTCCATTTGTAAGCTGCTGCATAAGCTTGATTCTCAACTGCGCCTATAGGCTCGAAATCATTAAGTATTACACTTCATCTTTTGAATTTTCACTAGGACTCTGCTGAGAGCCACCCGCTCTGACTTGGCCCCGAATATAATCAACTCCATAAATCTTATAACACATGAATGCCCTCTCGACGAGGCACCCGGTGGAATCACTTCCTTTAAACCTGCATTTATACAAGGCATAAATCCTGAATCCTTTCCCAAGTCTGAACATGGGCCAATAAGGCCAGTCATAACATGCATTTCAACAATCCCTTTGCTCAATTCATCTCTTATGTTCTTTTCCAGTAGCTAGAATAACCCATCAACATACTAATAACCAGAAACCTTATAAGCAATCAACTCTGCAACCCTATCACAAGCGGTGGGACTCTCCCACTTAGCTTGAAGCCATAATTTCACCAATCTGGAACTCACTCATCCTTTTTATCCCATATAGACATAACTTTGCACAATCAACCGCCAAAATTCTCGAGATCTCTCTGTAAAACCTCTTTCTTATACTCTAAATCATCCACCACATTCGCACGATTGATTCTTTCGCTACATACCCGATAAGATTCTTCGCAGAAGCCTCGCCAACCACGCGACTGCTAATCTGCTCACTTGGCTAACCCACATATAGAAGGCTCTCCCCGGCATCTTCCAACACTGCTGCACAGGGTACAATTACTACGACATCAATGACCCTTCCTGAGTCTGAGATCACACTCCAGTTGCACCGATCCATTTTACCCCTTGTGGACATCATTGAAATGTGCGACAACATCCTCCCAATTCAAAGCCATGCTGCATCCTTCTTCATTTAAGCGGCTCCTTCCCGTTATATTAAACCTCCGGCCGCACAAGAACCCCTACTTCAAATTGAATTCGTAGACCCCAATCACCAATCACTGATATTATAAAATCACTCCAACTCTCCTTAAGGTACATGGTCCTTCCATTGCAAGCCCATATGCATCTCCGCCACTCTCCCACTTTAGCGGAACTCATCCCCTTAATCGACTACTCAACCTTTGCTTCATATACCTGGCCTTTCTTGCAATTTGAAACTCCGCATGACACTTCCCACATGCCTTTCTCATCTTTTGCTGCTCAGTTGCTGCCTTAATAAGAATTTATCTTCATGGAACTTGAATTCTCAATTTGCTACTAACTCCAAACCCATCCGAAGGTCATCTTTCTTGAACCGTTAGCAATAGAAATACTGATTAAATCCTGAACCACCGCATCCTGCGATATCTGATAGTTGTATCTCTGATACTATTTCACAATATCTTGCCTCAAAGGCGAATCGTAGAAGATCATAACACCGACAAACTTGATATGTCCAATTAGGACAACAACACCCCAATATAAAAGAAAATCCACCTCGCTTTCAATTGCCAAGTCTTATTACTTCCACCAGTCTACATCCTGACCCTCCTTAGCTCGATTACCTTTCCCCCTGCCGGGAATAACACACTGAATCTCTTGATTGTGCGCTGAGTAACCCTTGAAATCATTCACTGCCCTGACACGTGGGCAGCACCCTACCATCATATTACTACTGCAGAATAGACATTCATAAGCATTGCGACAACTTGTGCCTAGCCTCAAAGCCCTCGAAAATACCGCTACTGGGCGGAAACAACAAAATATTCTTCCACAAGGCGATGAAAATAATCTGATCAACTATACCGGGAGAAATCTTAAATTTTCAATTTATAACAAGCGCTCGCGTAAGATTGAGTAGGAAGAAATCAAATGCATAAGCCTCAAAGGAATCAGACCGCACGAAAAGGAAATCAAGAAGGGAAGTACTCCTAACAGCCCTGTAGCCTCCCGGATAAGTACAGACTTCTCCGTACCGATCCGCGAGACTCTACTAGACTTGCTCATGACTCGTGAGACCGACGGGAACCTAGAGCTCTGATACCATGTTGTCACGACCCAAATCCACTACGGGTCGTGATGGCGCCGGACACCGTTGTCAGGAAAGCCAACTAACTCATCCATTAATTTCTCTTTTAATAATTTTAAAAATCTAAGAGTTTTACTTCCATTTTTTTTCATATACATACAACCTCTGTTTCAATTCAAATGAAGAGATAACTAATAATACGCAACTTTCAAAGAAAAACCATTCCAGAACCCGGTGTCACAAGTGCATGAGCAACTACTGATAAGGACAATAAAATACAAATGTCTGTCCGAAATACAGTGGACAGAGAATGAATAAGTAAAGTACTGGAAGGGAACTACTCTAGCTGCGGGTCGTCTCGAACAATGCAGCTCACCAAGTCCCCAAATCATCCGTGCTGCTACCAAATGTGAAATATACCTGTGCAATAAAAATGCACAGAAGTGTAGTATGAGTACGTAATCAACGTGTACTCAGTGAGTATCCCGCCTAATCCCGAAGAGGTAGAGACGAGATGGCCAATTTTGACACTCACTAGAGGTCAATTATCAATATTCAATAATGCGAGAATAATCATGGAGTCATATAGTAGTTCTAGTTCGGGAAGCCAGGAAAAAACAAAAAAAACACCTTCAACAATAATCAAGGGCTTCAAGGTTTATTCTTTATTATCTTATCAGTTTATATCAAGCCACGTAGGGCCAATCCCACATTTACAATTTTCAAGTAACAGATAAACACGCGCAAACCATGCCGAGGTCGACGGCGCGCTCTAACAGAAATGTAAATTGTGCACTGCCGAGGGTCGAGCGGCACGAACCATAGATGCATCTATTCTTACCGAGGCGTTCGGCCCGTTCCATAAATAAACACATACCCTGCTCGCGAATCATCCATGCGATGCAGGCACACGTAAAATATATGCTCAATCAGTCAAATAAGAACTTATCGGGGAATATTTATTCAAATAAAACCAATTCTCCTTTAACGATTTAAGAAATGAAGTTTAATCCTTTTAGAAATTTACTTACCAATTCGATGTGAGTTAAACAATTCGAGCTACCAATGGGTTCACAATTAATCCACGTGCAACATGTTTTTTTTGGGTCCTAACTACCCGGACAATAGCATAATAGTAGCTACGCACGGACTCTCGTCACCTCGTGCATACGTAGCCCCCACAAATAGGAGCACATAATCAATTACTTCACCTATGGGGTAAATTCCCCCTCACAAGATTAGAAAGGAGACTCACCTCGCTCCGAAGACTCATAACCGGCATTCAACATTCTTCCGAAGGCTTGAACCGACGCACAATGCACCAAAACTAGCCAATTAACGACAAACTAATGAGAACATGCTCAAATACTTGTTAGAAATTCAAATTATACAGATTCCCAACTCCGCTTAGTGAAAACTGACC